>NW_025110264.1:45483-46604 GCF_011392965.1 Frieseomelitta varia
TATATATATATATATATATATATATATATATATATATATATATATATATATATATATATATATATATATATATATATAATGTATATGGATATCCTCAAATTCTAGTAGAGAATAATAGAAAATATTTATTCGTCCTTCTAAAACACAATGATGAGCACACACATATTCATATTTTAACAAATAATATTTAATAAATAATATTTTATCGAGTATTTGCACGTAGAATAGAAAAGAAGCAAAATATTTGTAGGATGTAGTATTCGGCTTTCTCGAAAGAAAAAAAAAAACTTTACCATTGTGTTACCATCGCTATTCTGGCAATTCTTTTCAGTTTTGCACGGCAATTAACTTTTGGCCTGAACTTATTCTTCTTTTTCAGGATATTTTAACAAATGGAAAAGTTCTGTTTCTTTGTCTAAAAAGAATTGTAAATATTCGCACGTATGTAAACACAGTGAAAAATTTACAATTGAACCTGTAGTGGACTTGAAGATTGATGTTTCTCCTCTACGACGATCCCTTAAAATTTGTTGTATAACTCTTTTCCGCTAGTTTATCGAATTTTGAACATTTGGGTTTGAACAAACGACAATTATATTTCCTCATTTAACTCTAACGTACCGAGTACAATAAAATGGCAAAAAAGAAGAAGAAAAAAATCGTATAGGAAGGATTAAGGAGTCGTTACAAAGAAAAAAATTGCAATTTCCAAGAAAAAAATTCTTCAACGTTTCTATTAAATGTTCGAATTTTTTCAATTTCCCATTCTCACCTGCAAGATGTTAAAAACAGCTTGTCAAAAACAAACGTGGGACAGCTCGAGATAGCGTTGAAAATCTCTTAGAAAATGAGACCAAGCAGATTGTCACGCGATTTTCTTTCACCGTGCTGTAACAATTCGAAGCGTTGACAATTTTTCATCGTTGTGCGTTGAGTCGTGCTCTCCGCCGTACACCGTGCAATTCACCCCGCTGGATTGAAACTCGCGCGAAACATCGACGCGAAAAAAATTCGCGATCGATCCGTAATCGAGCCCGAGGGAACGAGCCGGGCAACGTCAACCCGATACAGCGATACGCGGGGCAGGCGAAGGAAAAAGAAAAAAAAAAAAAAAAACAAAA
>NW_025110264.1:46614-55075 GCF_011392965.1 Frieseomelitta varia
TTTCGCAACACTAACAAGAAAAACCGTGATTTGCCCAAGACGATGATGAACGATGATGGAGAAGAAAAAAAAAAAAAAAAAAAACAAAAAAAACGCGGACGATCGATGAAACGGGGTAGTAGGACGTTAAGAGAATTAACGCCCCCCTGATTACTTTTTCCCTATCGCTCGGGTGGATGCACTGGAGCCATCCACCCTTCTCGATTCGTCGGAGCGGCCGTCACCGAGCGAGACCGTTCACAATCGTCGTATCCGGTAATTGCTGCGCAATTATGTCGAGCTATCGGCAAGCAACGAGCAACAACCACGACCACGATCACGACTACGACCGAGATAGTTATAATTACCGATACGGTAGCGTATAAGCCCGATGGCGGCGCGGCTCGTTTATTCGAAAATTGTTTTCGGATACGAAACGATTGTCGAAAAGGTTGTTACGCACGCCGGTGGAACGCGTCGTTCGACTGTATTACCCAAACGGAACGATTTTCGCGCGCAGTGGGGGAAGTGGGAGGGGACGGGTGGGCGACTGCGAGCCGATCCGAGCGTCATTGTTTTTTATGTAACGACATCGATTAACGCGCGGAGCCGCGGCACGCTGGCGATTCGATCCAGCCAGAAGCCGCAGAAATTTTCTGTGAAAATTGAAACGGCAACGGTACACGCGGGGGAACGCTGCAAACAACCCCCCTCCGAAACGTTTCGCCCCGACCAACGATCGATGACTACCTACTTTTTGCCACCGTGGACGTATCAATCCGCGCGAAACAGTTCGTACTTTCGTTCGAAACTCGCGGTCAGTAACACGCGCACGTGAGCGAGTTTCAAATTCGCTGATTCGAAAACTTGGAAGAGGGAGGAGTCTTTGACGCTCGTCAAAGTGCCAAACGTCAAATTCTCAGTTGACGCTGAGAGTTTTTAATACGTTTTTGATACTTGGAGATAAAAATAACGTAATTGAAAAAACGTATTTTTTTGCCTTGCCAATCAAATTCTCAGTTACAATTTTTAGCATATTTCTAGTTCTGCTTGAAGATAAGAATAATATACTTAAAAACGTATTTTTGCTTTATTATGTAAAACTAGAATGGCAACTTTCTTCCTTCTGAAAAGCTTGACGTTTGTTTTTCACGACTCTTCACGATTAGAGCGATGATTGTCATCGAAAACGCAAGAACAATATCCAGAATTTCTCATTCACACTTCGTCATATACGTGACTTTTATTAGTTTTGAGAGTGAATTCGGAATTCACTGTTGATTCTCTGGTTTTGTTTTTCATTCAAGAACAACGTGTTTGAGAGTATTTGCGAAAATGAAAGCGAGAACGCGTCGTTTCTTGTTTGCCTTCTCTAGATAGGACGTGACAGGCTGCGAGTTCCCTCGGACCACCCTGAGATCGTGGATCACGCCTGACACCCAGTTCCGAACGACGAAACTTCACACGACATCAGCCTATGAATGTTGAATCTTGTCGGACACGGGTCTGTACTTGTCAAACTTCACTCAACGCGACAATCACGGCGGAACGAGAACGGTGGACTCACCGCCTACTATGAATCAGCGATCATCGAACTTTGCTGATGGTGATCATGAAGCTGCGGGGTCCCGCTTCAGAATTTCTCGCTCAAAGAAAGGTTGGTCGATCAAAATTGTCAGACCTCTTTAAATCAGTACGGTCAAACCTCTTGTGACACAGTTTCTATATAGCTATACAGTTTAATAAACTTGGACAACCCTCGTACGTATCACGAATTATTTTTCCGTCACACTGTAGTCCAAGTTTCGCTTAGCACAGTTTCGATGCGACACGGAACGATTAAACCGTGTTACAAGAGGGCTGTAGTTATCGTACTTAATTCACGGACTTGACTCTCGTGTGCACGATGATGACCGGGTCAGATTTGGCTCACTGATATATATTTCTTCTTTGACGTGCCTGTAAATTTTTTTACATTTTTAAATGTTTCCTCGAGTTGTAATTGTAGTGCAAATAGAAAGGAGGAAACAAATATTATTATTATTATTATTGCATGTTTAGACAACTTTAAATTAAATTGAAGGCTTTTTGATTTCGATCTTTTTAATGACTATGAATTTCTGAATTAAATGTAAAACGCGTTCTTTTTCGCAAATATGTAATAATATTACCTTTACATTCTTATTGTTGTATTTATTGTCATATTTTATTTATTTATTTTTTTTTTATGTATATCTTTTCTTTTCTTAGTGGACTTTTTCATCAAATAAATATACAGTTACACCAATTGTACAATTATTGTCAATGCACTATAATTATTCACCATCATTATACACAATTGATATCTTTATCAAGTTTAAATTAAATGGAAGGCCTTTTGTTCTCGATCCTTTCAATGACTATGAACATCTGATTAAATTCTTTTTCGCAAATGTGTAACAACATTACATTTACATTCTACTGTTGTATTTATTGTTACCATTCTTTTTTCTTCCTTGGTGGACTTTTCCCGTCAAATAAATACGCAATTACACCGATTGTACAATTATTCTCAACGCACTGTAATTATTCACTGTCACTGTGCACGATGATTATTCTCGATCGCCATCGTCTCGAAATTTGAACGTTTGTTTCACAAACATTGGCGCCGGCATTGAAAATCTTCTCCGCGAATTCCGCGGAATTTGTTGAAACGGAGCAAACGTTATCATTCGCGAAATCTCGAGTTGTACACATCCCGGTAGCGATGGCTCGTGGCGCGGCCGAACGATCGCGCGAATAAGCGGCGAATTGGTGCGTGTCACGCGCAATATACCGTGAAATAATTTCCTCCGGCTCTTACATTTCTCATTGTTCCCGCGGCGAAAACGCGGGCGCGGGGCCCTCGTTCGCGCTGCACAGTTTGCGAACGCGAATCAACAGAACGAGTCACGCCTCGATTGCACGCGATCCCGTGTCTGAAATACCGTGTGTGTGTGTGTGTGTGTGTGTGTGTGTGTGTGTGTGTGTGTGTGTACACGGCTACCGAGTTTCGAAAGATATCGCGGTTATGCATGCACGTGAATTTTGCGAGTACAACCGGAAAGGGGACGCGGTCGAAGGAAGCGCGATGAATCGCCACGGATGCTTTTTAATTGGCGGAAGTGTAGCTTTAAGTGCTCCTGGCATAACCAGCTAAATTGCAACAAGGTGTAATAAGCTGCTTATTAGACTATGTTAACTCTAGAACTGTGCATCGAAGATGTACAAAATAAAAGCTCGTGTTCTCTTTTCTACTGGTCGCACGCTATAATTCTCCGATGATCGTTCAAAAGTTATTGTTGGCAAAGATTTTGAAGATCAAGGTGTAAAGTCTTTGCCAACATAGACCAACTCAGACTCTTTGAGAATGATTATCGAGGAAATTTTCATTACATGTTTTATTATGTGGTTATTGTATCTTTTTACATTACGTTTATATGAGATGTGTATCTTGGAATATTGTTGGAGTCTAAAAGTTTTTAGAGAAAATTATGAATCCGTCCACTCTGATAGTTGTAGTGTTAAAGTAGTTGGAAATCTTCGAAAAATTAGAACTGTTTAAATAGTAATACTACTATTATTTTATTATTATTTATATTAATATATCAGTATACTAGTGTTATTTTATTTATATTAGTGTAAATAATAATAAAATAATATAGTATATCAGTATACTACTATTATTTTATTATTATTTAAATAGTAATACAGTATACTACTATAATAGTAATATATTATACTACTATAAAATACTGTTATACTAAATATTTTTTCCATACACTTGTCCAGTTAAATAATTATTTTAGATAACAGAGATTAAGGGCTGCATTAACTCGTATAAAAAATAAAATTTCTTTTTTTACTTCTCGAGTCTTGTGTTTTACACTGCTAACGATCAAAATTTTAACTTGATTTTTGACTATAGATTGCATACGTAGATTTATTTTGTTCAGTTGATCTCCAGACTGTTGTATATTCTTGTACAGATTATACTCTTTCGTTTACAAGTGGAAACGGGACGGAAAAATCGTTTCTTTCAAGTAATAATTACAAATTCAATTGAATCAACTTTAGCGAAAGGATTTTCCCTATTTATCGTACGTGCTTGAATACATAAATCGTATGTGCTCGATACATAAAAGACGTGTGTACAGCAAGATGACGATCAATGTGTATCACAAATCAAACAGCAAGTGTAACCATGTTACAGAGATTGCGATAACTCGTGTCTCGATTCCTATGGCATCGAGACTACTCGCTACCTCGCGTGATTTCCGTTTTCGTAGCATCTGTCACTGCGATATAATCATCGGCGTTCGCCTTTCGAACAGTCAGATAATAGTGGAAACGAGAAAAGATAGCGATGTTTAAGACTGGCCAGTGTCAATATTTTCAACGTCGTGTCAATACTGTCGATATCGCTTTTGTTGGACGTGTCAATAATCTCAAATGCAGAACGTTGCGATCTCCCGACAACGATTTTTATTTATTTTCTTTCTTTTCTTTTTTTTTTTTTTTTTTCTTAATAAAAATCACTCCAGCAGCGTTACCTACATCTCGAACACCTAAAAAATTGTTTCAAGATAAATTGTTAATCTTGGAAGGAGTTTTGGACGAAATTTTTTCGAACTGGAGCTCGATCGAAATTCCTCCGAATGAATTACTGTGCCAAAGAAATGCAGTCGTTTGCATCTGCAAATATAATTCCGAGAGTTGTTCGTCATTTCAGTGTTACCTGTTTGCTACTTTGTAATATATTCTAACATAGCTACGTTCCGTGGAAAAGCTTGTTTAACACGATTCTGAATTGCATCAGCTGTGAATTGGATCGAACGTGTCTTCTTTCTGTGTCATTATGCATTACGCGTATTCCTGTTTGCGTTCGTAAAGCATGAATAAGGTATTCTTACAATAAAAAAAAAAAAATAATAATAATAATAAAAACAGCCTGGTTCGTACGAAACAACTGTGTCACAAAAAGCTCGTATATTGTAGAAATCATTTGCAATACAGAAGAAGAATCGAACAAACAGCTTCTAACTATGTATAAAACTGAGAGAAAAAAATTGAATTGTTCCGAGTTAGACACAAAACGCGTAGAGACGCAAAAAATTCTTTTTGCACGAAACACACTACTCGTAACTGATAGAGTAATTCCAGTTACTCTAACGCGTAGCAATTAAAGGAAAAAATTATCCACATTTTTACTATTATATATATTTACTTGGCAATTACTCTCCTTATTGGCTTAATCTCTTGCGCCAATATTTCGCCTAAAATTGCAACATTTCAAATATAATTGTAGTTATAATTTCAAGTATAATTACAATATGTCAAGTATATTGAAACATAATCCAGTCGAAACAAATAATAAATTTATTACTTCTTAGTAATTTCTCTCCAGTGATATACCGACGAATTCAAAAAGGAGACGAGTCTGGCCACTCGTTATGGTCCGTGAACCAGTTGCTAGAGGTTAAATCAGCCGGTCCCACCGAGGGATTAACAATCCAGCAAGATATATATATATAGCGAGAGTGGCTGGTTAAAAAATCGCGTTGAAAAAGTGAATGGCTCCGGGCAGGAAGTTTATCACTTAACCCTCCGCAAAACGCTGTCGGCGAATTTGACCAGGCGAAATGTCACGGAACGTGGCCCCGTGGCTCGTGTCGGCAATTATAGCGCGCGGCGCAGCTGCGCTTTCAGACAGAACTTCTGATAGTTTAATGAGCCACGTCGGAAAACTTTTAAACGGCCCGGCCACGGTTATACCTCCCCGCGGCGACCAGCGATAGACAGTCGCGAAGCGGTGAAACTCTCCCTCCCCTCCCCCTTTCGCTCTGGCAGGGGTTTGCAAGGGTTCAACAACCCTCCGGGACCATTAGGGATAATACGAGCGAGCGTACACCTGTACAGAGGTGTACTTTCACCCCTCGGCGAAGAAAACTGAAAAGAAGCACGTGGCCCTCTTCTACGATTGTTACGAATTCATAGCTGTAGCGAGCGTTATAGCTCCGGCGAGATCGTTTAGCAAATGGCCGGCTATAGGCTTCTGGATGGCCATTTGAATAAAATGCTCGGGATATGATTGCTTGAGTAAGACGTTAGTATTAGGTTTATTAGTAGGAAGGATTGCATTTTTTTTTCAGAATTTTTAAGAGGATTATTAAACAGGTTTCGGCGAGAGTAAGAAGTAAACTGGGAGTTGCGTAGCGAGTGAGTGGGTATATTGTGCGTAGACTCGGGTGTTTGAATAAAATATTCGAGAGACGATTGTTCGTGTGATGTGCCATTTTATTGGGTCGTTAACGAAGGATTCAGTGAATCTCCGAGAATGTTGGGCAAAATTATTAAATAGGTTACGGTGGAAATAAAATTGGGACGAAGTAGTTGACTTGGATAGTATTTGAATAAAATACTTCGAGAGACGATTCCGGTAGATAATCAGTGAAGAATTGATTGAATTTTTGAGAAATTTGGATAATTATTAAGTAGGTTGTAGTAAAAATAAAAGTGGGACAATAAAGCGTTAGATGGTAGGTGAATAAAATATCCCGACGAAGAATTGATTGAATCTCTTAAGAAATTCATGCAACCATCAGAATAGAACTGTAGAGTTTATAGCTTGGAGTTTCGGGTCATTAACAAGGGAATGAAAAAAAAAAAAAAAAATGCTGAAACAAAACTAGAAAAGCGTTAATCAATGCAAATTCTCAGACAAAACCTCGTCAATTGGGCACCCTCTCGTAAAACGAATACTAATTCCTCCACAAACAGACCGCTAAATATTCCAACAACATTTTCACGCGGAATAAATCAGAGCCACTTGCAACCCCTTGTCCAATTCCCTCCCTGCCTCTCCTCTCTCTCTGTGTGTAACGAAATTATGGTAGACAGCAATGATATTCACCCCGTAATACGTACAACACTGGATTAGTCAGCGTTCCTATAACGCGATAACAAAAGCAGAGAGCAAAAGAGAGAGAGAGAGGAAGAAAGTTTCGTAAGCTGCGAAGCTTAGCTCGAGAGGTATTGGCTCACCGACGATAAGGTCAATCGACTCGATTTCACCTGATTGTTCGACCTGAACGTTCCGAAGATATCGAAGACGTTCTTCCTACCTTCTTTCTTCCCTCCTTTTCTACCTCCACCGCTACTACTGTCACCACGAAAATTAGCAATTTTCGCGCGTTAACGAGGACAGTGTCGCGATCGTTCGATAACGCCGGATGATCGTTGGCGCGGCTGGAGGGACGGACAGAATCGTTCGATAAAGAAACGAAACAGGGGTTGAAGAGGCGCGACGGCAGACACGACTGGAGAAATAAGAAGGACGGGAACGGTGGGACGAGGGTAAGGACGAGAGCAGCGCTGTCGTGCGGAAAAGTCATAAAAGTTTGAATGAAAAGTGACTCGGTTCTCCATGACTTCTTAACAACGGGTCGCGATTTATTCATAGGCATGGCCGCCGCGCCGGCACGGACGTACAGGTGTACACGAGCCCTCTCCCTCCGCGCCGTCTCCCGAGTCCACGTTCGGGGAAAAACTTTCCACCGCGGTACGAAATATTTAATGGAGGTCGCCAGAACTCGGGGGAGATGAGGGGGTTATATCGATCGGCCCCGCCATTACATTTTTGTCGCGCCATTAATACCGTTCGCGGCATAAAGAGGTGGCCCTGCTTTCTGCTACGGCATTCGTCCCGTCGACCGGTCGACGCTCGATTTAACCATAGGTCAGATTAAAAAGTTAGATTAGCTTCGAAAACTCGGTGACGATGGACGGTCCGCGCTGGAAATCCAACTGCGAAAATACCTGCCAGCCGCGTCTTTCCTTGCGAAACACGCTCCGATCTTACGAGATAAACCGTATTCGACAGACGATCGTCGAAGATTTTCTCACGAAGAAAGATTTACTGCGTTTGACTGATTTTAGCTGAAATTCTCCGCGTATTTCCCTCCCTTTGATCTGTAAACGACCAATCGGAACCGGTTGTTTACCGGTTTCCCGCATATTCAAATCGAATTCTCCTCCACCCCTGCTAAAAACTGGCCGGAAGACAAAGACGGCGGCAACCCCTCGGGGAGATTAAGAAGGGAGAAATATCTGGAGACACATTACGCTCCTCGCTACGTAATCGTGGAGGGGTGGGTAGACAGTCTCTCTCCCCCGAGGGGAGGACTAGAGAGGGTAGAGCCAAGCCAGGCAAGGGTGTCCTCTTAAAACATCCCTTTCAGATATCCGGCGAGTCTTGGGACGGTGTGAAAGCCACTGTCGTGAAACCGCACACTTAATTTGCCTTGCAAAATTCAGTCCCTCTTTTTCTGCTCGCCTTCCCTCTACTTATATCCTTGTCTCTTCTCATTCTCTCTCTCTCTCTCTCTCTCTTTCTCTCCCTCTCTTTCTCTCTCTCTCTCTGTCTGACTCGAAAGAACCGCTTCGCCCTTTCTGTAAAAAAAAA
>NW_025110264.1:55112-109678 GCF_011392965.1 Frieseomelitta varia
AAAAAAAAAAAAAAAAAAAAGAAAAGAAAAAAGGATAGAGACGTTCGAGGAAACGCGACGGGGAAAGCGCGGCGGCGGCGGTGAAGGGAAAGAAGGGAAAAGGCCGGCGCTGGTCTACTCCGCGGCGGTGGTAGAAAAGTGTGCTTAAAATATTAACGCCGGAGGCGGTCCGCGAGGCTAGGGGGTGCAGCAGCGGTTCTTTGTTCCATGGCGATGGAGGGCCTCCGACACGAGAAGGAGCAGGAGGGGGTGGCGAGCAAGGGGGTTGTAGCGTGAAAGAGGGCCGCGCAAACAGCCTGCAGCAGTGACGTTCAGTTCTGTTGGCAAACCATCCCGCTCTCGCCTCGACCCTCCGCGTCCCTCTCTCGCCCTTTCTCCCTTTTCTTCCCCAATCCTCCCCCTCCGGTTCTCCAAGCAGCGACGTCGCGCAAAATAATATATGAAATATGCGCCGCGTCGAGTTTTCCGCGTCGTACGGCCGAAACTTTCTTCTTCTCTTGCTCCTATAACGCCCCGTCCTCTTCCCCGATGCAGCCACCCTCCCACCGCCCTACGTAAGGGGTGTGAAGCCGAAGCTCGAGTGGCGAGCGCCGCTACCCCCCGACGTGCCGTAAGGGGAAACGAGGGACGCTAATGAAAAACCTTGAATTTTCCATGAAGGAATTACGGCTCTCGGCCGTGTACACTCTCTCCTTCTCCCTCTCGCGTTCCATCCTTCTCCCTTCTTTTACACCGACATCGCCGTGTCGACGAACCAACCCCCCCTCCTCTTCCGACGGATTTTGCACCCGCTGTACCGTACAGCTACCCCGGGGATTATTTTCAGTCACCAGTCCCTCTCTCTCTTTCTCTCTCTCCGGCTGTCGAAAGCGTTTCGCTCGCCGTCAGAGGGGTTGGTCTCTCGTCGTTGGCAGGATAGTTACGAACAAATTAGGATTCTCCGGTAACTTCCTCTCTTTGGTTTACGATGATTCCGTGCCGTAGGTGCGCGAAATAAGTTTTAATTGCGACCAGCTGAGACGAGCGCAGCGGACATTTGTGAAAATCGCGAAATCAGAGGAAACAGTGAGGCAAGCTCGCGCGAACCACCGTTGCCTCACTCGCGAGCGTTTCACCCACGTGTTTCGCAATTTTATCCGTCGTTGAAGTCTCCTGGAAAATTACAAGCTGATCGTTTTTATCGTTCTACCAGTTCAAACTACCTCCTCGTTCGCTGTGGAATCTTTGAAACGCGCGCAAACGAGACCTTCGCCGTTTCAGTGACACGCGGCGCGATCGCGCTGTTCGGATCTCGTGTCGAATAGTGTCACAATGTTTGGTCGCGATTATAGCTTCATTACAAATCGTCGTCAGTCATGTTGAAGCTTTTTCTCCTAATTACTCTCTTTTCAATTAAACCTAAGCTACGTGAATTTAGAAACTAGGCATAAATAGGCAGATAAAGTAATTTATTTTATCTACTTTTATTTACAGATACTTCTGCATCATGGAAGCGTTATCGTTTGTAACATGCTTCTAAGTACTAACGTCCGACACTTATATAACATCTGAGAAAGCCGAATGTCCGATATATCGACGGTCTCTCTCTTCTTGTTTTGAGTAGCTTGAGTCTTTATTTGATTTGATTAACTTTGAAAACTCAGGAACTACAATAATTTATATGAAAACATGTAAAATTAAACATCGCCTGGCGATTTAAATCCGTCCACTAGCGAAGGGGGATTTAAATACGCCATCCTTAGAACGTTAATCTTCTCGCAGCGCTGAAACGCATTTCTTCGATTTTCATTTATTTTTTGCGAACATTTAATTTTTACGATACAACGAAATTGAGGGTTTTGCATTTCTTCGCAGAGACTGACATGAAATGAAAAAAAGAAAAGAAAATGACTGAAAACGCCAGTATCGGGCGACGATTGTGTGAAAAAAGATTCGAAACAACAATTACATAAAACAAAAGCAAAAAGTATTACCAAAAATGTCACATATTGTGATTCACCTTTTCTTTGTTGCTTTGATGTAAATGTTAAAACTATCTTTATATGTTCCATGCTCTGTGCATTAATTTCTTCACATCACTGCAACAACGAAGGTAATATTGAAAAACTTAGAGAATACTGACACTCGCTCGAATTATGTGTTTCTACTAATCTTGGCGTCACATGAACTCCATGGCATTCACAACGTGTTAACCGCTGTTCCAACGAACCGACGATCATTTTCAAAAAGTTTCTCGTCGCGTGCACGGACTACGGCTCGCGGGGCAAAGCGAAAGAAAATTCAGAGATAGAGAGAGTCAAGACGAGAGATAGGAATTTTTAGGGTGAGGCCAAGAAAGCGCCAAGTCCCGCGCCACGAGACGCGAAAAGAGGAACACGGTTCATTACCGTTATTATACGAACGTTCGCGAGTCGTAAAGTTGGCAAGTCTAACCGGCCGTGGCGTGTGTATCGCGGCCTCTTTCGTTTGCGAAAAAGCTACGAGACATCCGGTACAACGGAGTAAATCGTTCGGGTAATAAGATGGTTATCGCGCGCGGCCGGCTTGTAGCCGACTATTTAGCCAGAGAGAAGTCTGGCTGAATATTATTACCGTTACGTACACGGGAAAAACAGATAAAACAAAAGTGAGGTGAGCGGTGACGATCGTCTCCTAATGGGCCCGTGCATTCGACGCGCGTACACCGGTCGTTCAGAAGTATTACGACACCCGGTAGAGGGAGAGGGAGGCGATGTGAGATCGCGCGAGATCGTTAGGAAATTATTACGAACCTTTCGTTTGAAACCTTAGAGCTCGTAGACGACGAGCGTAAGACACGCGTGTTTTCAGTATTATAGCAACGATCGGATGACATTAGCAGTTGATGCTAATGGGCTCGATGAACTTTCGAACGCGAAAAAATTACTAGTGGCACGAAGAATACGCGAGTAAGCCGCGTTGATGAAGTGTTGCACGAATATCTCTAGGTATATATATATATATATATATATATATATATGTTACGTAGGTACATATGTAAGTGTATTGATCGACTTGGTAAACTGAAAGATCGACATTACGTCCTTTTACGTGTCTTAGACTCACGCTCCAATTTTACGAGCTTCTAATATTAATAAACATCACCAGTGACAATCGAGAGTTAACAAATTATACACTCTGTCCGATTATTCCGTCTCTGACGAAATCTGTAACCTACAACTTGTCAGATCGTCAATATCGTTAATCGGTAAATCACTGTGCGAGAGACCGTTAATTACATTCCGGAAATCACTGAAACGAATCCCATTAATTTCTCTTCTCCCATACAATTACATAAACTCATTTACTTGCCGATAGATCCATTTATACACAGATGTGAGATTCCGAAACTCGAACCCTCTCACACTCTCTGTTAGTAACCCATCGCTACCTGTTCGTCTTATCAAAGAATCGGCAGACGTTCGAACACTTCTGAACGAGATTGTACAGTCGTTCACGTAACGCGGCGCTCGTTTCATTGAAATTCTTCGCTTCTCAGCTTCTCGCGATAATGATATTCGCGGCGCGCGGATTATGCAACGATAATTTGCCAGCGAAAGATTGCGGTCGTCGATAAACGCGAGGTAGACGTTTGAAACGCGAGCGGGCGCGCGCGAGAGAGAGAGAGAGAGAGAGAGAGAGAAACTGAAAAAGGAAAAACGACAAGGGCAGCATCGCCGTCGGCTGACAACCCTTGGCCGCAGCCGGCGCGGAAGAAGTTTATACTGTTTTAATGGCGCGAATTACCGTGCCGCTGAAACCAGCGGTTTTCGTTTCAGCGGGAAATAAGAATTAATTATTTCAGGCCGACCCTCCTGCCCCCCCCCTCCCCCTCCTCGGCCATTACGCGCAAGCTTAGTATGTCATCGTGGAAAGAAACTGCAGTTTCTTTTTTATCGAGCAGCCGAGCAGTTTATCAGGCAGCGCATGCAACCAGTGCCGAGTCTGTAATTACCCACGTGGATTTTTCTTCGACGAGCGACAGTTAAATCAACCGCTTGGCCAGCGTCTCTGTCAAACAGTCGATTAGAATCGGTGACGTTATACAGGGTGGGTCGCCACACATTGCCATCTAGATTTACGTCATTATTATTACGCGTAGCGAGAAATGTTTCAGGTGATGTTGAATGATTTCGAGCGGGGTACATTTCGATGATGCTAGTTTTCTTGCAGGTGGACGACGTACGAAGGTCACTAACGTTTTTTTAAATGGAATGGTATATTTTTTTATTGCATCAGTTGCCTTGTTCTTCACAGAAAAATGTTAATCTATTTATGTTAAAAAAATCATTATTTTAGGAGATATTTTAATTTCAATTTTGTAAAATCTATGCATGAAAGACAAAGACAGTATACATATGAGAATACTTATACGTCTTCTTCCATGTCTTTCATAATTTATACTAGTAAAATATTTAATTTTCATAATTTATAATAATACAAAATATTTAACTTTTATAATTTATAGTAATACAAAATATTTAATTTTCACAATTTATAATAATACAGAATATTTAATTTTCACAATTTATAGTAATGCAAAATATTTAATTTTCACAATTTATAATAATGCAAAATATTTAATTTTCACAATTTATAATAATACAAAATATTTAAAATATTTAAATTTTACAAGATTAAAATTAAAAAATAAGTTAATACTTTTCTGTAACGAATATCAAGGTGCATCAACTGACGCAATAAAAAGTATACGATTCCATTTAAAAAAATGTTAATGACCTTCATACGTCCTCTATACGTCCACCCATCTGCAAGAAAACTAGTATCATCAAAATGTGCCCCTCTCGCAACCATTCAATTTCATCTGATACACTTTTAATAATGACGTAAATCTAGATGGCAATGTGTGGTGACCCACCCTGTATACTTAATTCACTGCGAAAAAGTGAATTAGGTCGTGCACTCAGTTTTTATAGAAACGTTTCCTCGAGTTCAAATCACTCGACGTATATTTAACTTCTATGGTTAATAACGTCGATGTACAGTTATCGAAATGCGTACGCAGTGGTTCGCAAGTGTTCGATAACTGTTCGAGCGCTTGCTTAGCATCGTGCGTGTTGTATAAAATAGATTGAAATTTAATTAGCGAAGTAATATAGAAAGTACAAGGTATTTCCTGATTACTCGATGAAACTTGTATACTATATTTATTTTGTGCAACGAAGCCGACAAAAATTTTCTCGACAAATTTAGACATCGCGCAAGACGTAGGATACAAATTAGAATTAGATGCTAACCAAACACTTTTGTGATCATTTCTGACGATACGAGTCGAGTATCATTAACATTGTGATAAGTAGCAGTACACACTGGTTCTCTCTCTGGCCGTGACAATTTTCGAAAGAGCCTGGTATCGTCGAAGGAACGATAGGAGAGAAAATTGCGGAGACTGAGAGAGTTGTCCTATCAGTGTTGTCGTCGTGGTTTAGTTAGCTGGATGATTCTCAAGGAAGTCTCGAACGGATATATCACTCGGATATAAACGGAATTCCGCGTGGACGCCGGGTGGGAACATGCTGCGCGTTTCTTCTTCGTCAAGGCGTTTCTACACGCCATCTAACTCTATATGGAATCATTTATTTTTCTAATGAAACCACGTGCATGCGTGTACGATACGCGTGAACCGTGTGCAATCATGACCAATCTACACGCTCGTAGGCGAGTTCATATGTACATACGTACAATGTATCTCTGTGCAGACGAAAAACACACGATCCATGTATCCGCGTATACGTGTATGTATGTGTGTATGCATGTGTGTGTGTGTGTGTGTGTGTGTGTGTGTGTGTGTGTGTGTGTGTGTGTGTGTGTGTGTGTGTGTGTGTGTGTGTGTGTCATTTCCCTTCTCCCTGTCCACACAGCAACCCCCTATCAAGCCCATCGGTCACGGGTATTGAAATAAACAAACAAGCATCGGGAGCAATATCCCGCTCGGTCAATATTTACCTGACGGTTAGTCGACTCGAGTTGCCCGCCAGTGGCGTCAGCCGCCACCTCCGCCTCAACCTTCGCTCCTGACTCCATTCTCGGTTTCTCTTCTCCTAGTCAGTCGTCTACACGCTACCTTCGTCTCGCGTTGCTTGTCGTCACGGTCATCATCGTCGTCTCCACATCTCCGGCCTCCGCTACTCGTCTCTATTCACTATTGCCTGTCCCTCTTTCTCCCCTTCCTCCTAGGCTCTTTGGCCTGGCTGTTATCTAGGAAAGTCGTCGTCGTCGTCGTCGTCGCCGCGTCGTCGCCGCTATCGTCGAGGTTCGTCTTCTTCGTCGTCGAAACTCGAAGAGAGAAAGAGAGAGAGAGAGAGAGAGAGAGAGAGAGAGGTCTGGTCGAGCGGTCGCCGCGAGAAGCATAGTGAAGCAGCGTGGAGGCGGGGGCGAAAAGTAAACGGCAATGTAAACGCGGCGTTTACATTTACGTGTTTGCCAAGCAACTCAAATATTTCGTGCTCTGCCCAGCCGTAGTGTCCGCGTCTGTGCGAAACCGCGTTACTCTCTGTGGTGGTGTGCAAGCACGTAAACCGCACGCAAACCTGTGTGCTTTGCGTCACTGCGTTCGACTCTGTCTCTGTCTTTGTCTCTGTCTGTGTCTCGTTCTATGCCTGTACACGCTTCCGTTTGTATGTGCGTGTCTTCACGCGTGTGTAGATAAGACATACACGCGCGTGGTGTGTATATATATGCACGAACGTTCGTACGAACACGCAATGTTTATCGAGCTCGAGACCCTCCTTTCTTTGTTATATGTTCTCCGACTTCTCTTCTGCGAGATCCTTTCCGGTCTTACGAATCCCCCCTCCTCTCGGTACAAGCTTCCTGTCTTTGGACTACGCGGCCTCTACGGAAGAAGAGGAAGCGGAAAGCTGGTGCGGGGAATCGCTCGGGTCTGGTTCTGTATCGGTTTTTCGAGAAAAGGTTCCGTTTGCAATATTCAGTTCGACGACCGCCAGTGGTACACCTCAATACTGGGCGAAACTGTTTGCGGAAACATCCGCTGTAGGTACGTACGTTCGCCGCGCTACTTTTATATACCACCAGCGAGGGTGGTTGCAGCGTTTTTTCGTTTCGCCCAAAGAAATTTAATAAACGAACTCCGCCCGCTGTGTGTGTTTGTTTATCGATTCCGGTTGCAAGTTCCCCCGGCCTTTGAATCAAAGGTTTCCGCGTGTTCTTGTTTAGAAACCGTTCCCGGTCCTGCGCTGTTTCCCCGGCAGCTTCGCGATACACCTCGAGTGTAAAATCGTTTCTGCCTTTTTAAATATGAATCGCACGAGTTTCGCCGCGGAAGGAGGTGACAAATTTTTGCGATTATTCGGGAAAACAAGGGACTGAAAACGCGATTTTATTGACGACAATTCGTCTAACGCGTAGAAGTGATTACGCGCTCGTTAATCCTTTACGGAATTAATACGCGATTGAAACGTTTGCGCAAACGGTAGCGCGGAGCAATTAAACGCGAATTCGACGCGATTTCAAGTGTCGCTTTTCAATTTTGAAAATAGTTTTTAAACAACTAATCGCGAGATTTTCCAATTTTTCCAATTACGCGATATTAGCTTTCAGAAATCAATTTTCTCTGGCGTGGCGGCACGCGTGTCCGTAATAATAATAAAGCGTAAAATCGTTTGGCAGAACCTTCGTGTACATGCGATATCGTAATTAAATTACATCGTATGAAAAATAATCAAGTGTCCGGCACACGTATTCCCCGATATTTATCAAATTATGAAATTTCGATGAAACCGGGCTTGCCGAGCTATGTTGAAATTTCTCAAATTTCCCTCCGTCACACTTGCCGGAAATCGTTTCTCCTCTCGTCGCCCCTCTGTTCCAGGCGATCGATTAGCAGGAATCGTTGTCAGTTTTTTTTTTTCTTTTTTTTTTCTTTCTCGCCGGAGCATCCGATAGAATTCAGAATCAGGCCGATTACCATCCGAAAGCAGAGAAAGAAAGAAAGAGAGAGACGGCAAAGACGGATGCGCGATCGGACTAATTCGGCGTTAAAAATCGGCGGATGCGTTCATCGTGAAAATCGGACTTCAATTTCGAGATTTTGTATCGATATACCGATATGCCTCGGCTAGTAAGAACAATATTAACAAGTTGACGAATTAATTAATTGGCAATTGTTGTTGAATCAAATTGAATGTTTAGTAATAAAATTAAATTAAATTCTTAATATCAGTAATAACATTCTAACGGTTAAAAATCGCGCGAAGGAAACCAGGAACATTGTGGTCGAAGATTTCCTGAGGCGTACGTCGAAACTCCGACAAAATCAAAGACTGACAGTAACGTTTTCTAAACGATTTTAACCCTTTGGCTATAATCAGTTTCAAAATTTACTTTCAAGGTTAGCTTACTTACGTACTTCAGTTTACTGAAACGAGGGGCGTCTACGGACAAATGTTATCGGCAATAATTGCAGCAAACTTTACTTGGATCATGCGAATGAGTGAATTCCAATTCAAGAAACGTGATGTAGAATTATATATCGACCAAATGTTTCGAATTGTACCACGCTTTACTAAATCATTAGATATATTACGAAATAAAGCTTACTTCTTAAATTTCTATCAAAATTCAACATAGAATACAAATAAAATTGGTTCAATGTAGTGCAATTCAGCGTTTCGATTATTTTCTGAGAAATGACGAGAAATTTCGTTCTCGGTGCAGGTCGCGATTGAATTCGTACCGTGTGCTTAAAAATCGTTTAAAAAAATTAAAAAAACACGAGTGTCTCATTGTCATTGTTTGTCCAATGAAAGGGAATGAAAATCCATGCGACGGAAAACAGGCAAATTCTCTTGACGAAGCCGTCTGTTCGAAGCCCAGGAAGGAAGGACAAGAGCCAAGAGGCGATCGGCGCTGATCGATTCCTCTCGAGGCTTGCGTCGAGAGGAGCATCGATTAACCAACGTTCGTCAGGCGAAAATGGACATGTCTGGCCGTGTGTCGCGCGACGCCGAGGCGTGCAAGGATGATCGTACGCGTACGTACGCGTGTGCGATGGCTCCGGGACGCGATCGAGTGACCGTCGCGTCGCTAATTCACTCGGTGGTGAAGGAGGGAGGAACGAACGCGTGTGTGGAGTACGCGTGGGCGTCGATACCGCTTCTGAACAGGCGCGCGCGATGGAATGCGGGACGCAACAACCGCCGCGTACACCATAATAGCGGTCCACGTGGCGTGGCAGACAGCCTGTCCACGGACGCGCACGTGTTCCTCGGCACGTTGTCGGCGATGGTAGACACGCGTACACCTTGTAAACCCGGCCGGCCTCGACCCAACAGAAACAATTAAGCTTAATTAATAACTGCTAATCCATGCGCCCCCTCTACCCCGACCGCCAGCCGCCGATGTCCACGTAACTGATCGCGAGTTCGCTCCTACCTGTGTACTCGTTCCAATCCTGTACACGGTGTCCGATTTTCACCGTTCACCAAAATGAACATATGTATATATAATGGATGTATAATAGATTAGGAATGCATTCGTTTGGAAACATATACATATTGATAAATATATTTTTCCAATGTGAATTTTGAACATCTGGCAAGTAAACGAAAATTGTTTAAGCATCTCGGATTATATCTGCATGATACTTCAATATGCACTCAAACTTGCACGGTACACTGCCGACTATGTATGAAAAGATGGTTTAGAAGTGAATTCAAGATGGTTTCAAGGGTGTGATTAGCTTTGACTATGTGGACGGACATGTGGAATCGTGTAATTTTTAATTCACTGATGTCGATTCCGCTCAATATCTATGCATCAGAATATTAATCCACGTACATATGTCGAAGAACCATTAATTTAGATGTTTCAATTTTTGTAAGATTGGAGTGTCGTTGCGTATTCAAACAACTAGATTGCAACACTTTACACTTTTGGATGTATCATTACCATAGTGCTTTCTGTAAGTCTATCACACCCTTGTTCACCCTTGTTCTTTCAATCAAGCCAATTATAATTGAATCACATAATTGTTAACACACTGATTGACAAAAAGCAAAACGCTCGTTGTTTTCTACGAGGTACTGCATTGGTTTATCGAAGTATAAGTAGGAATCCCGTTTACATTCGCGTTAAAGAGATTCCTATCTGTGCTTCGACGAACATACGCAGCCTCGTAGAAAATAACGAGCCACGTCGATCGAGTGTGCCGAGAGTTACACGATCGAGATCATTCGCCCCTCGTCCACGATAATAATTACTTTGGCCAGTTAATTCGCGTTTATAGATCAAAATCCGACACCCTGTATACGCCGTACGTATATACATACGCGACGCGAGCCAACTCACCCGCAACACGCGAATCATCTACCTGCACATATACACGGGCAAACACGATCCCGCGTACAGCATTGGACCGGCTAGGCAGCTCCGCATGCAATCTCGTTAATTACCTTGTCGATTCGTTGTTGCACGTCTATCGACTTTCGCGCGGTCGCCAACCTAACCTAAGAGTCGTTTCCGATAGGATCGCGCGCGCTCGCGTTGCGGGATTAACGGTATAAGCGCAGATTGTTGCGTAAGGATCGACGATTTTAAGGGGAGACCGGCCAAGCTGATCCGCCTGGTAAAAGCATTTTGCGGTCGGGCGCGAAATTAATGCCGTTTGCGGTCCAACCAGCCGATCTGTCCGTGCTCATGCGTTGCTCCAGCGCAGGTGAAATTAACGAGATTTGCTTTCCTCATCCTCCTCCTCCTTCCCCCCCCTCCTCGTCCTTTTTTTTCCTCTATTCTTTTAATAGCGAAGCGCAGAATCTGCAAGCTTGACGCAAACGTTCCTTTGGTTGCCAACCATGCCGCAAATTGTGTTCCCTTCCTTGTTGCGTTTTTCAACGGCTGCTTTTGAACGTTCTTGAAAATGCTACTTGGGCGAAATTAACGAGATTTGCTCTCTGCGCCGCGTTTTTTTTTTTTTTTTTTTTTTTCTTTTTCTTTCTGGAGTATGTTTTTTTTTTTTTTTCTTCCTTTCTCTTTCTGGAGTATCGTTTATTTTATTTGGAATGTTCTTTCAACTTTGCAGGGATTGTAGTCTAGAGGCTGTTGCGTGTAACACAAGAGGGCGTGTTTTCCTTCTCCGTTGCACTCGAACCTTACTTTCGTCGTTTTCTCTTTTACTTTTTTGAAAATTTTCGAGTGAAATTAACGAGACTCGCTTTTGCGCTGGTTTTTCTCTTTTCTCGAGTATTTCCTTTTTTCTTTTTTTTTTTTTTTTTTTAGTAGTATCGTAGTTCGGGGGTTGACACATGACGCGGACGTCACCGTCGTGTATTTCCTTTGGACACGAACGAGGCGTTGTAAACTGCGCTCCCTTCTTTATTGGCCTCGACGTATGCTTTGACCGGTTTCCGAAAATTTTCGAATGAAGCCTGCCAAATTCGTTACCGCGCCAGGCTGCTTTTTTTGGTTTCCTTTTCTTTCTTTTTTTTTCTAATAGGTTTAATTTGTTGCGTAGCGTGAGTGCGTCAGATAGCACATTGTTCCTTTTGATGTGAACGGCGCAACAAATTGCGTTTTCCTTTTGGGCCGGTTTCGAAGTTTGCTTTGATCACGAGTCAGAAAATTTATATCACGAGTTTCGCGTGTATATTTTCTTCCATGCGGTAGACAATTTTCAAGACACGGGAGACGAAGGTACAAGATGGAAGTGGGATTAAGAAAACTACGTCAGTCAAATTTACGCGGTATATTTTCCAATACGTAATTTTATCACTTATAACGTTTGCAAAATTGCGTGCGCGCCGTTATTGCAATTTGCGATTTACATTCGCAGAAACAAATTACTAGAGAAAAAAGAGAGAGAGAGAGAGAGAGAATAATGACGGACATTGATTGGTTTAAAATTGCAAATATAACGAGATGGATAATTTTAATGAGTGTCTTACAATATCGTGGATTTTTCCACGTATATAATTGGAAACGATACTATGGCCGTTACAATTATTGTTATTGCTCGCTATTATTATCATCCATGCGTGCAATTAACGCGCCGCAAAAATACAGGCAATTATCGCGTAAATGAAATCCCATTAATTACTACGTTTCTTCATTAATATAGCCGGGCCAGAGTTTTTGAATCGCAGACAACAACGCGCCATTATCTGTCAGTCCTTTAACACACTATTACACGCCGCCTGGCTTTATAGATTTATTATCAACTTGCTTTATAGATTTATTTTCGAGCTGCTGATAATATCCGAATATAAAAAAATAGTTAGATCATCAAGACCTAATATCGCATCGTTGACGAATTCTCGCCGCGATCTTTGAATTTTTCAATAGGTATGTCAATTTTACACTTCATTTAGCAAAGAGAGAGGATTTGTAAAGTTTGACGTATGAAAAATCGTGCACAGTGACAAGAATTTTTTTGTATTTCGTTTGAATTCTTTTCATCTTTGAGAAATGTAATAAAAAATAACCGAGAGCGCAGCACTTTTATCGTAAGAAAATTCGTTTTGCAAATGCGACCGTAATTGTAAGTGTGTCCTTCCTTTCGTGCTTATTTGAATAATGCAGCTATATTTTACAAGATATACCTAAATAAATGTCAGCGGAAAAGATTACAAATAGACTGCGATATTTATGGCAAGTTTATATTATTGGACGTGTAATTAAAAAATAAAATTGTTGTATCGTATTGCGCATTCCTTTAAAAATTTCTTACAAATGCATAAAAATCTATAGTCATGAGACAAAGAATTAACACTAAACGCACCGGCATTTTAAACGTACCTGTTTCTACTGGTGAAATAACAATTTAATATAAGAAACGTAACATTTAAATAATAAGAAGAAAAGTTATATATTTCATTTTCTTTTTCTTTTTCTAACGAGAGTTAAATGAACAGAAGAAATAATGATGAATGCAAAACTTTGAATGTTTAGTGTCGAAGAACTATACATTAGAAACTTGCGTCTTCTTGTTCCAGTATTAAAGATCACAAACTCACACTCTAATCTCGCAAATTGCGTATCTCTGTAGTACACAGTCTTACTTAAATTTCCACTGTCATTTACATAGAAACAGTCACAAAGGCGCAAAGGGAAGTTGAGAAATTCAGAAGAAAACGGGAGCTGGTTTATGAATTACAACAACTCTTCCACCTCTGTAACAATAAAGAGAACTCGTCTTTCTCGAGTTTCGACTTCCATTTGCAGAAAAAAGAAACTTCAAAAAAAAAAAAAAAAAAAAAAAAAACAAAAAAAAAAAAAAAAAAAAAAAAAAAAACCAACGTTCCCATTCAGATCCCAGTCAGAAACCCCCTTCTCGCATCGTTTACCCGGAAACACAACCAGCTACAGGCCAATTACGATCGCAGCGAACACGTTCGATCCTCTTAAAATCCCCCCCCCCCCTCCCAAAAAAAACAAACAAAAATACAACCCCTTTCCAGCTCTCGGTAGGAGTTAGTTCGCCGATTTCACGCACGAACGATCCGCAGATTACACGCGACGCGGCATCGTAGACGAGCCGCGACAACTGGGCAAGTCGAATGGACGCGAGCGATCGGTTAAAAGACAAGCTGGCACGTGGTTTGAGCGTCACTGTCGAACACTTGATTACGTCAGTTAAGCGATCGCGGCTCAATTCCGGCTACGAGCTAGCCAACCCCCTTTCGCAACTATCCGATCCACCCACGCCCGTCCTTTGTCCGTCACCGTCTCTATTTCCTCTCTCCAACCCCTCTCAGTGTGCTCTGTTCCTCGTCGTCGTCGTCCACCACGTTTCTCCGTTTGCAAAGCCAACGGGTACACATCCCCTCGCGAGAGCTTCCGTCGTTGTTTGCCACCACATTGTCTCTCCCTCTCTCTCTCTCTCTCTCTCTCGTCTTTTGCATTCTCTGTCTGTTTGTCTGTCTTTAGCACGCTTTGCAGTCTCCAACGCTCCGAGGTTACTTCCGCGCAACGATACGAGTATCGCGAGACGCGTACAAGACGCCATGGGACGCTTTGGGCGGATTTGGTGAAGTAACGATATTGGTAAATTATGACTGATGATTGGTTGGTTAGTGAATTCTTAGATAGTATTAGCAAATTGACGGATTAATTAGTTAAACTGTTAGTCAGTAATAACGTTGGTTTGTCAGTTTCAGATAATTGTAATTACAATTATCTTAACACTAGAACTACCCAGGTGGTCAAAATGACCGATTTATAATTTTTGCTAGATACTTTATGGACGTAGAACAGTGTATTTTTTTAAGGATTTAAATAATTTTTCGTACAGGATTTCATTGTCTCTGATGGACACTTTGTGCCTTAATCGTCGGTGGTTCTAGCGTTAATATTGCAACATAGGATCAAAGTACAGAGATCGATCATTTCTTTTTTCACTTATTCTTTATTTTACGTACGTTCATTCTCTCGAATGTTCATTCCCCAACTATATAAAGTACAGTCGATCACTCTGACCTTTGCCATAGAAGAGTAAATATCTAATTTCTCTTAGTTACTCTCTGCTATTTCTTTCTCTCTTTCTATATCTTCTATGTGTATGTATTGATTGGAAACCAAGTGTATACTTCAAATATTTCATAGATGCATACACACTTCCTTCAGTTGGCAGGAAAAGTCAAAAAGTCGTTACGAAGCAAGCCTCTGCTTGCAACACACGGATACCATCAGCGTTCGTCATACGCGCGCTTGAATATCGTGAGGGTACAAGGATACCCTCGTGTGTAAGAGGGCTAACGTACAGCGTCGTACGCGCGTGAACTATGTACAGTGTGCACACACTCGTTGCCGGTTGCTTTGGCAGAGGTTCGGTCTGCAGTAGCGCCTATATCCTTGGAGCCTCCTCCGGTTCCAGGCACTAAACGTAATTAAACGGATAGTTTCCGCATTAGCCGCGATTGGATAATCATTCATCGATTATCTCGGCTATGCGGGGTGACAGACAATACGTGCTCGTGCGCGACGTCCTCGCCCGTGAGAGGACGTGTGCACGACGTGGGCGTGCGTCGCACCAACGCCCATCGCTTGCTTCCTTTCCCCTTCAGGAAACACGGTTGCACACACCGTGCACAGACTTCACCGTTAATTCACCATCGAGAGCACGTCATCGTTGCACGTCACGTTTCATTCATATTCTGCGTTTCTGAATTCCTCCGTTGCAAACTGAACGTGGCAAATTTTTACGCAGGTTCGTAACCTTTTGTGAACGTTAACCAACCCTCGTGCGTATGACACGATGTTTTTCTTTACAGAGCAGGTAAGATCGCGGTATAAATTTGAACATCGATATAACCGAGAATAGGAATTTACTCTATTTACTGCTGGTGAACGAATTTAGTTATTTAGTCTTTGTATTAATTTTTTACCATTATGTCAGTTTGACACTAAAAGAATTAAATGAAGAAAATGAGAGAAGAATCTCAATAAAAAAAAAAAAAAAATCACTTGGCGTGTCGAATGTTTCTTTATTTCACACGAATTCATAGATTTCCAATTGTTCCGCTACTTTTGTCTCTGAATTTAACAATATTTCGTGTCTCTCGCCATCTCTACATTTCAGCTCTAAAATCTGAGGAACAGATTCCTTTCTATCGAGAAGGGGTTGAATCCTCGCGAGAGAAACGCGCGACGCCTTTTAAATCAGGCGGCTGTTTACCGACACCGACCCCGGTATCTCGAATCGCACGACTCGGCCGCGTTGATTTATCTGGCAGAAATTACCGATAATTATTTCGCTTGTCTGGCCACGACCGCCACGCAGCCAGTTCCGAGTGAAACGTCCCCGTTGACGTTGATTACATCGCAACGCACGAGACCAGGCAAGCAACGGAGGAATGGAAGTAGAAGGCGGGCGAGGCGAAGTCGAAGGCCGATCGCAGATATCCCCGAGGAGGGTTGCTTGTTCTTCGATAATGCTGCCTGGTTTACGTGCCACGAATAAGGAGGGTGTTTCGTGCTTCCCGTTCTTCCCTCACGATGGAATTAAGATTAATCCCACGAATTGCCTCGGCGGATTATTTAAGACGCTTCGATGTTACCGTACCGACGCGCGAATTAACGCCTTGATGAATTACCTTAAAGTTATCACCTGTCGTTTTTTTTTTCTCTTTTCCTTTTTTTTTTTTTTTTTGTTTTTCATAGCTACGTGAAATTGTACTCTTTATATTATATATCTCGTTTCAGCGGCATATTTTTTGTCAGGTGTCTTTCCTTCTTTTTTGTTTAAGAAGTTTGAGAAATAATCGGGGAAGAAAGAAAAGGATATAAAATAATAATAACAATGCTAGCACGACTTTATTTCCGACTAACGAAACGCAAATCCATTTAACATTTATCGCATGCGCGTCGTTCCAACGATAATCAGCTTAAAGCAGATCGATTATTTGCCATAAACGTTAAATTTCCATTACCTCAAAATGCTCGTGTTAACTTTCCATAATCTTCGGTCTTTCGACACCGAATTAACGTTATTATACTTCACGACTATCAAGTACCGATGATGTATCGCAACGTATCGGCCTCAGTCGTTTCGATGACCGATGAGGATCATTAACAGCAAATGCCATGACTCCGTGACATTCAGTCGCGATAACGTTGCTCCCTCAAACATCGTAATGTCAAGATCATACTGAGGTAGCAAGAGAGTACTAAAATTTCTTTTTAACTTGCAGATTCAAACTTGAAATTTGCACACATTTCAGTGTTAATGTCGATTTATATAACAATTTTCATTATTTCCATTTTGGCGTCAAATCTGCGACCTTGCCTTTGTAACAAAGTTGCGATCCTTAAATACCACTGTCGGCTCGAGTCATTGAATTTCGGCGTCAAATTCCAATAGATGTCACAATGATTCGCAACGCATCAACAACGTATCGGCATCAACTATGCTTTTGAAACAACAAAGTTGCGTTCGCTAAATACCGCTAATAGCACCGATTCATCGGTGTTCCCATTATGGAGTCAAATTCGTAATCCTCGAATAACCGATATCACTTCACAACATTCTCCGGCTTTCAAACAAAAATTACAATCTTCAAATCAAATGCTATTATCCGATTCGTCGAATCAGATCGTCAATTATATGGAAATTCAATTTATTCTTATTGGGGCGAGATTTTCATTATGAAGTCAAATTCACAACCCTCGAATACGAATATCAGTCCAAGTCGCAACATGCTTTCTCCGTGCAACAAAATTGCGATCTTTGAATACTGATATTTTGCGATTTTGAAAAAAAAAATTATAATCTTTAACTATGTGTTATTCGTTTCATCGATATTTGTTCTGAAATATCTAAATGCGCGAAATTTCCATTATAGAGACGAACTTACAACCCTCGAATACGAATATCAGTCCGATTCGCAAAATGCTTTCTCCGTGCAACAAAATTGCGATCTTTGAATACTGATATTTTGCGGTTTTAAAACAAAAATTACAATCTTTAACTATGTGTTATTCGTTTCATCGATATTTGTACAATTTGTTCTGAAATATCTAAATGCGCGAAATTTCCATTATAGAGACAAACTTACAACCCTCGAATACGAATATCAGTCCGATTCGCAACATGCTTTCTCCGTGCAACAAAATTGCAATCTTTGAATACTGATATTTTGCGGTTTTAAAAAAAAAATTATAATCTTTAACTATGTGTTATTCGTTTCATCGATATTTGTACAATTTGTTCTGAAATATCTAAATGCGCGAAATTTCCATTATAGAGACAAACTTACAACCCTCGAATACGAATATCAGTCCGATTCGCAACATGCTTTCTCCGTGCAACAAAATTGCAATCTTTGAATACTGATATTTTGCGGTTTAAAAAAAAAAATTACAATCTTTAACTATGTGTTATTCGTTTCATCGATATTTGTATAATTTGTTCTGAAATATTTAAATGCACAAAATTTCCATTATAGAGACAAACTTACAACCCTCGAGTACGAATATTAGTTCAAGTCACGATAACATGTTTTTTCTACGCAACAAAATTGCGATTTTTTTAATATTATTGTTAGTTTGATTCATCGAATCAAGTCGTCAATATACGAAATTTTAATCGTGTAACTTATTCTCGAATACCAATACGCGAAATTTCCATTGTAGAGTCTTACCCTCAAATACAAATATCGCTTCGATTCGCAGTGTGCTTCCCCTCTGCACCAAAATTGCGAACACCACTGTTATCTCGATTTTTCTATCTCGATTCTAACTAATTCTACGCTCCCTGTTACAACGTCAAATTTACAACCTTTGAATACCAGTATCGCCCCGATTCGCATCAGCGTAGCTGTGCGATCGCGAAAAAGTCGCGATTCTTAAATCGTGACTCTGTCATCGAGTCGAAACACCACCATACGAAGATTACACAGCCCCGTCGGTTTAATACCACAATTTTCCATAATTCCAGATTTCCATGTACTGTATTTCATTGGCCCCGGTATCACAATTATCAACCCCGCGAGCGCATACATTTCATTACCCGACTATTACCATTATCAACCCCGGTACACACGTTTCATTACTCGGCCATCACCGTCATCAATCCGGAGCGGGCACGGTTGAGTAAAAAAAACCGTGACAAAACTCTCAGTCGCGGTTTCGAGGATCGTCGACGATCAACCTCGAATCGTTTCTTTTCTTTTTTTCCTTTTTTCGGAATTTTTCGGCTCTTTTCTCTTCTTCGTTTTCGTTCTCAAATCAAACGTTTTTTCCAGTCATGCATCTGAACCTTTTCATAGAAAGACACGATCTTTAAGTAGTAACAAATCGATTTTTAACTGGCAATAAAATCTCTTTGTACGATAATTGAGCAGTTAGTAGTGTTGGTTTTCGTTGTTTAAATTACTAAAATATTCTGGGTCTACTCTAACAGAGATTGGTAGACACAAAATCAAAAATTCCAAATTCAAGTAATAGTTATTAGTTGATGAGCAATTTTCATTGACTCCAGAATTGAAAGTTTAATTCTAGTTAAATATAATTCCAAGAATTATATGATTTATATAATTAATATAACATATTTTATGTATTATATATTTATATAATTAATACAATTTATAATTCTAAGAATCATATAATCTATATAATTTACATGATTGTGCAACTTTAAGAATGTATAGAATTCTCAGAATTTTTTTCTTTTTTCATTTATCATATTCTAACAATTCTAGCAATCCAAAATTTAACGAATTACAGAAATAAACAATTTCAAACCAAGTAACACCAGAGAATTGCTAAATTTTTGATAGCCAGCAAACGATACCACTCTAGGATTACCTGAATATATTCGCTCAGCCATCTGTGTTACTAAAAANTTTTTTTCAATCTGAACAATTTCTATCTTTACAAAGCTTCGGTTTACACTGTGTCTATCGACGCCGCTTCCGATCACCCGAAGCTATCCCCCGGAATCGAACGTTTCAATCGTAAACCAGGATTAATTCGATGAGCAGAAAGAGAGGGAGAGAGAAGTAACATGATCTTCTACGAACACACGAACGAGTATCGCGTGCAAGAGCGATCGCGTGCGACAGAATGCGTGGATATGTACGTGCGTGCGAAAAACAGTCTGCTGGGGTTGGCGAAGTCGTGTCGATGGAACACCCTGGGCCTCGGGGAAGGATGGTTATGCAAAAGCTCGGGCCTCGATAGCCGCGCCGGTGAATTATGTAAAGAGGACGGCACGACTCTCTAATTAATACGACTTCTCGTGACGATCGGCAAAGGGGAATCGGCCGGTTCTAACAGCGATTTGCTATTCGAATTCCACGGCTGCCGGCACGCAAGCGCAAACGCCGATTCTGCTCCTGGATGATTGGTTTTATCTTTTTGCAAAGGCGGCTTTTAGGACGAACGTTTTACCAGGAATCAGGCAGTCTCTCGCGTTTTGCGAGAAGACCGGTGTTAGAGAGGTTTGGAGAGGCGGGTTATTCAGCTAAGAGGGATATCTCTCGCTTGGAAATTGTTTGGAATTCCTTCCGACAAAAATTTTCAAGCTTTACATTTCATTATTAATATTTTATGAACTTGTGTTATTTGCGTTTATTGATATTAATATTTGTTATATTCACAAATTTTATAAATTTATAAATTTTGCAGAATTTCGTATTGTAGCGCGATACATTTTATCACGTTATGTTCAACGTGATTGTTATTTTCACTTGTAAACGATCGTTTGAATTTATTACGATTATTTCCATTGCAATCTGTAATTTCGATTAAATTTGACAAATGTCTCTCTCAATTTTTCTGCTCGCAGATCAAGAAATTCGTCACATTTCGTTACATTTATTCCGATCGACCGTCAAAGTTGAACGTAATATTTTAATTTAATTGGTGGAAACTGAAAAAAAAAAAAGAGAGTACAACACGAGCCTGAGACAACCGTCGGTTGGTTCGTTTCGTTTATTTCAAATCCAAACGTTTCTTGGACGACGATTTATTAATTGCAACTCGTTATACGAATGCAAAAAAAAAAAAAACACGCTGTTCCTTTGCAATAAAAAGAAAAAAAAAAAAAAGAAGAAAGAATGGAAAAAGAAGAGGGAACTCTCGTCCGAAACAATCAATTCGCTCGCGTTTTAATCAACTTTCGAATCTCTCGTGCCGGGACTTTCCTTTCATCAAACACGGGATTTCGATTTACGAAAATAACTCCTCGGGAAACGTGGCGCGTTCTCGTTCGTCGCAGATTCCGCAAGCGTTTTCCGACGGGACGAGAGGAGAGGGAAGAGAAGGGCCGGCCGGCGTGTCTCGTATAAAATCGTTAAACTGGTTAGCCGCGGGAAGTGTAACTCGCGCAGTCCGGTGCCCGGGTTGCTGGAAATGAAGTGGAAAGCCCGTAATATCGGAACAAGCTGCGCCACCAGTAAATAAGAAACAAACAAACCGCACCAAGTCGATTCTTTTCAACCCCCTTCAAACCCTCGCTGGTTGCGCACACGTTCTGTGTTTTTCCATCCGGCTTTTTATTCCCCGGCAGAAAGGGAAACACCCATCTCGCCCTCTTCTCTCCGAGAGCTATGTACGATGAAACGTTCTCGCGTGAGAAAATGCTCCGTGGTACGTAAAAAGACGAACGAAGTCGATCGGAAACGTCGGCAGGAGTTTCGCCACATCCTTCTTCTTCCTCCCCTTCAGACAGAGTGTGTCTCTCTTTCCTTCCTCTTCTTCTCTCTTCTCTCCTTTTTTATTTCTTCCCTGCCCTGCTCAACTGCTCCGCTCTGGCTTAGAACTCGAAACGGGGCAGTCTCTCTGCTGCAGGCCCGGTATCTCACTTAATTCGAGGGAAGCGCGCGAGTTTCGCGGAAAGGTAGAAAGAGCTCCTGGGGGAGGAAGGAAAAGAGAAAGAAAAAGAAGAAGGGAGACGCCTGAGAGACGTTTACCTGCAGCCACCGTCGACAGACATGATTACGTCGCTAATCGCGCAAATGAATTCTTTGCCGCGTGCGTCCCATTCCGAGAGCCACCCCAGAGCGCTGAAATCTCCGCGACAAATCCGTGAGGGCTCTCCGTTTGTAGGAATTTGTTAGGGCGGATGTCGGACTCTCGCGATTCAGCCACGTAGAAGGATAGATTTATCCTTCGTCCTGTCGCATCACGCGTGGCGTTGAGTCACTTGCTCTTTTATATATCGAGTGTCTGCATGAGAGCGGACGAGAGATTGTCCTGACTCTTGCAACCTTGTTGCGTACAAATCTTATTTAATTCGTGAGAGGAACGCTTCCAATTTTTCTCGCGTTCTTTTAAAGCAGCGCGATTGCGAGAGAATCTCTCATTTTTTCTCTGGCTCTGATTAATAATTGGATAGCGAGTCTTGAAAACAGTCTGTTCCCTTCAGAAATAAATACAAATTTACTTGGAAAATATATTCGACATCTGCATTGGCCGACGTTTTATTATTTTTAGCTACATAGAAATTCATTTCATCTGCAAATAATTATAACGAGTATACTCTCGTTTCACGGATTTTGTTACCTTTAAATTTCTTTCAGCAAATGCATAAAAATCCGCACTCTATTTACCACAGATCCGCGATACCGCACGTTTGCGCGTGCATCTGCTTTCCAACAAATTCTCCACGCTCGCAGAAATCGTTTCATTCCAGACTAATAGGTTACTTTACTGTCTATCATCTCCCCCACCGTTATTAAAAACACACATATCACGCGTGCCTTTCTCTCTCTCTCTCTCTCTCTCTCTCTCTCTCTCTCTCTGCCCCTTCATCCCTTGTTACTTAAACACCCGTTTTCCATTTGCGACAGACGCCCTGACGAGCACGCATTAGCGATTTCAAAGGACAGACTCATTTGCAGAGAGCGATCGAACGTGCAGCGTGAGAGATGAAGTCGGAGGGTAAGGATTTGTCGAGAAGAAGAAGAAGAAGAAGAAGAAAGAGGAAGAGGCAGAAGAAGAAGAAGAAGAAAGGGATTTTCAGGGTGGCTCAGGCGTTATAACGAATTCTTTTCGAATTCCATTATCGTCGCACGCTCCAATTATTCCCGCCCGTTCGGAGGGAATGATTTATCTCCCCCTATTGTACGCCCTCCCTTTGATAGGAAGGCGCAGACTGTGGTCGTGTTTCGAATCAATTAACTTCGTGACGTCAGTCAATGCCACCATCCCCTCGCCTATTTGCGTGATCGGCCACCGTAGAAGGAGCTTATTGACTTATTAAGGCTCGCTTCTTGCGAGGAATTCGATTGACGGAGAACTCTCCTCCACCCCCTTGCCTCCGCGCCTTCTCAACAATCACCAAGAACCGGATCCCAACTTGTCACTCGTGAACTTCTCACGCCGAAAAATTTGCCGCCCAACTTTCGGGGGGAATTTGTTTCTCCATGAATACGCGATCGCGGATCGTTTCGCGAATTGGCGGATGTTGTAATTTGGTATTGTGTTTTATTTATTATAAGTTCTCCTTCTGAGTACTAACGTCCGATATATCGACACCTATTCGGGGGTTGTGGAACCCACTTCGGGAGCTGATTGCACGCCTAAAAATAATGTCCTATCTGTCTTCGTTTATGAGATATAATGAAACATTTTATAAACAGAGCAAACTCACTGTCCGGCCTCTCTCTTTCCATAGACCGCAATAGTTCGTAAGCATGAATTTGCACTGTTTACAAATAATACTTATTTGATTATATATATTATAATAATACTTATAATACTTATTTCGTATCTTTTGTTTTTTTGTACTTGGTTCCTGCAAATGTGTGAACGTGAAGAGAGTTTTCTATCTACCATACTTTTTTATATCTACCATACTGATGATGCTAGTTTTACCAGGGATGGTAAACATAGCATACATTCAATTTTCATAATAATCATAATTGGGATGAAGAAAACCCACCTGTTATTGTGCATTCAAGACATCAACACCAGTTCAGTTTAAACGTATGGGCAGGAATTGATAAATTTTTAATTGGACCTGTTTTTTCTTGATGGGAAATTAACAGGCACAAAGTACGTTGATTTTTTTCAGCACGCGTTTACACGAAATATCAGAGAAAGTTTCAGTCGATGTTAGATTATTCGTATGCGGTTTATGCATGATGATCCGTCGCATTTTAGCCGAGTGGCTAGGCAATTTTTCAATCCACACTTTGCAAATAAATGGATTGGTCGTGAAGGTCCTACTGCTCGTTCTCCGGATTTGAATCCATTAGATTTGAATCATAGAGAAACGGCAGTAACTTAGTGAATTTTCGTTACGTAAAATAATTATATCAAAAGAGTCCGAACGGGGATGAAAGTTGCCGCAGGGAATTCCCAAGAGAATTTATACCGCGATTCCTGCAGAAAAATGAGAATTTTTGTTACGCGAAAATGATTACATTAGGAAACTCGAAGCGCGGAGTTTAATATCCGGGGCGAATTAATTTTTCTACTTTTCGTAGCAGTGTAAACATCGTTTACAATCGATTAATTCGAAACCGCAGGCAGAGATGAAGCACGATCGAGGGGAACGAAATATCGATTGATAATCCTCGTCCCCGGGAAAAATCAGCGATATTGACTGAAAAGTGAAAGCACCGCGTAAATTTATTATTACCGAGTAAAAACCGAGCTTCTGTGCACGAGCCTCCTTCTTTCGTGTAAAAAAAACTTTCTCGAAATGCCACGTGGGCGCAATTTTAATTTTCCGCGTGGCGGCCGGCCGTTTGTCAATCGTTTATTAACATTTGCACCGGGAAATCGGCGTGAAAACACACGGGTGGAAATTTCGGTTGTAAAACCGACGGCGGAAAATATCGGTTGGCGATGGGTTGCGAGAACGTGCCTCGGTGTATAGCGTGCGCGCGCTTATCGGGCAAAACGGTTTCGTACGAAAGGAAATATTATTGCCCCGTGCATTATCGATAATTACTGTCGGCTCACTTACGGAATGGCCTTTAAAATGGAACTGACATTTATTAAACGGAATCGCGGGACCGCGGCAGCGGTTGCCACCGATCGATTACAGCCGTAATGAACGAACGCGAACGGCCGACAGAGAACGTAACGAAAGATCGGGAGAGCCCGCGTATATACACCACCATCCCTCCTCCATACCAAGCCACGGTTTATACTGCATTTGTGGAGTGGCTCGTCCGGGCCAACCCCCGGTTGTTATCCCGCTTCTAATTCGACTAGCTGTTAAATTATTACCGTACAATCGGCATTTCGTGGCCAGTTACCGTGGCTTGGCTTTTGTTACATCGTCCTCGTCATCCCGGACGCGGTGTACCTTTGCCATCTTTGTTGTCACATTCGCGGTGACTGGCCTCGCCTTCCATCAAACCTTCGGCGAACCTTGTCGTTTATTCATCCCCGCGATTATTCGTTCGCGCGAACTTAAAATAATCAACCGACTGTTCACCGGCTCTGGCTAAAGCAGCTTGCCAATCAGAGGACAGAAATACTTTTTTTTATCACCTTGCCAAGCAATTGTAACAGTTTCTTTTGTGTTCTTTACAGATTACGTGAGCGTTGGTTTTATATGTGCGCGAGTGTGAGTGTCGTTGGATGAGTGAGAATCTTTTGTCTCTAGTCTATACAGTCTATGGTGTAAATGTGATATGTGAGAGTCTCATCTGGCGATGTTCTAGAAGAATGTCCTAGAGAGTCAGAGAATCAGAACAGAGAGGTAAAGTAATATGAGAGTGAGATAAGAGAACTTTAGATTCATCATCTAAAATGATATTTCGTGTTTATTGAATGATTATGACTCTTGGGTAAGTATACTTTGTGTTTTTCGTGAAAAGACATTATTGTCACATTCTACCACCACAAATTATTGATTACATTTCATGAGAAGAGTAAAATTTTTGTGTCTGCAAATTAATAAATTGTTAGTTTCAACTTACTATCGTTTATCGCGAATCTGAATAATCCGCGAAGGAAGTATCCTGCAACAAACGTTCTTTTTTTTTTCAGTCAAATACAATTGGCTGCCAACTATAAAACGAGCTTGCACAGTGATCAGTCAGGATCAGTCAGGAGCCAATTATATTTATTCTCAGAAGCAGAAGTTTAATCCAAACGTATCTGCATTCGAAAAGCTGAAAAAAAAGAAAAAACACATCCACGCGGCAATTAAAAGAATCTCTTCGAAATCGTTCGAACAGTTCCGCGAATTAAAAAGCTCCTCCCTCCCAGGAATTTTAAATCACCGTGCGCGAGCGTGAACAAAATTTAATGACGTCGGCAACAGTCGGCCAGTGACTTGGCGCGCTCGAAAATGTCGAACAATTATTTTCTCCGAAGCGCTAATGAATCCGCGAATCGCCATCGTATCGCCGTTCGTGTTAACAAAGAAAATATTTATTAAAGGATTTCCGGAAAGCGGGGAAAAACCGTGAGGTCGGAACGCGATGAATTTATGATTTCAATCTACGAAGGCGAATGACCAGGCACGCCTCATTTGTATCTAATATTTTTCTTCCATCTAGTAGGGGGGCGAGGTGGAAGGGGAGGGGGGGGGGAGAGGGAGGGAACGGGCTGCACGTTAATAACCTGCACGATCGTATCGAAACGTCAGGAGATAATAATTGCCATCAGGAATGGCCGAACGAGAAAGGAGGGGGGAAACGCTGTGCGCTTTTCGAAATGGATCGGCCAATTACTCGCCAGTTCTTGTCTCTCACTCTCTCTCTCTCTCTCTCTCTCTCTTTTTTTTTCCCTCGATGTTTTCCTTTCATTTCCATTTCGAAAGCTTCTCTCTCTCTCTCTCTCTTGCGCGCGCGCGCTATTCTTCCGTTTGTCTTTCTCTCTCCGGTCGACAGAGTTGGCTCGCTCTTTTAACACGCTGTTCGAACGTCCACGTGCTGGTAATTGGAAATTTCGCGCATCTGACCCGGTTCGCATGTTCGCCACCGCGGGTTTAATCCGCGAAACGTGTGTACAAATCGCACGGAAGAAAAAACCGGAAACGCCAGTTGACCGAATGAACGAGCACCGTTCGAAACAGTTTTACAGGAGCAATTTGTACCCGGGGACTTCTACAGGCAAAACTATATTTAAAAGTCATTAGCGTGCGCGTTTTCTCTCGCTCTCTGTCGCTGTTCCTCCCCCCACTCCCCCCTCCCCGCAACTCTCTCTCTCTCTCTCTCTCGCTGCAGCCACCGAGGACCACCAGTGTTCTCCGCCATTTCCATTAAAAATATTGCGCGTTTGCAAAGTCCCTCCGTACACGCACGCAAACGCGTTTTCAAATGCGAAAATTAGCTTATCGTCGAAATATCTCCGCGAATCGACCGACCGGTTGGTTTTTCTCGGAACGACAAACACCGGCGAAATTAGTCGCCAACCATTCCCCTGTAATTTGAGTGCACCGGAGTCAAAAAACGTTTTGTAATCGCGCAGTCGTCGTTTGCTGAATTTCCTTGACGAGTTTCGATTGTTTCTCTCTTTTTTTTTTTTTTTTTTTTTTACGTTTTATCTAAACGTCGCATCTAAAGTGAACGTTCGAAGGTTTTACGGAATTTAGTGACTTTTATGGACATTCGTCTTCGATATTGGCGTTATCGGTGGCATTGAGGAGGTGCACGCAAATTGTAAATACGTTGAAACGCATTGCAGTACGAAAATTCATACTTTTGCCTATATTTTATGCGAAAGAACTGTAACGATAATTGTTTGATAACAGCTATCGTTGACATTGGTAGTTAAATAGTCGGAGAGACTGCATTGCTATCGCGGAATTGCATTAACGTTCCACTTGTGTTGCAGTTAAGGTGTACTTAAGGCGAACTTTGTTGAGCGTGACACAATCCTGCCGACAGTGAAAATAGATTAAAAATTCCATTACGGGTAAATATTTATTTACTTTAAAAATTGTCTACAAAATATCAAAGATACGTCTTGCGCTAATGCAAACTGAGTTATAAATTATTTTCTCGGCCGTGAAGAGAAAGATTTTCACCAAGTACCGAGGATATTTCGAAGCTGCAGTGTATAATGTCTCCTTTATTTTGCAAAGACAAAGAAATCAGAAAGCAATGGAAGACAGTTCAACGTCCATAGACAACGTTCAATATGGCTGTGTTCGAGTAACGTAAAAATGGATCTTGAGTCAACGTATCCTTGCGGCATTTGTCTGGGAAAGTCTTCCCTCTTGTCCTATTACTCGGGTCAAACAGTCGATTACTTTTACTGCGCGGTCGTTCATGCGATACGACGATTATAGTGATCCGTCGACCGTCATTTACGACTAGTAAATATAATTTTTTACGTGGAACAAATAGGATTGTCTCCCCAAGTACGACCAACAGCAAAAACTCCCTTCATTTAACACGAGGTAAGGTTCCATTCAAGCTGAAGATTTCGGTTTCTGGGGTCACCGATGATCCTGTGGATTTAATACGTTGGAAATCATTCTCAGAGATTTCTGAAATACCTTTTTCAAATACCTTTGACAAATGAGAGGGATTATATTCTGAGAAACTTCACGTTTTTGAAATCTTTCGATGATTGGCTTTTAAAGTTTCATCAATTATTGTCATAGCAAGAATATGTTATATATGCAACACCGACTGTTTCTCATAATTTTCGCCAAAGTGAAATCACACAAAGTTTGTCACGTATAAAAAAAAAAAAAGAAACAATCATTAAGTATGAAATTGTAGAAACTAATGAAATAAAAGTACTAAATATGTAAAAAGTATGAGTGTAAATTTAATAAATAATTAAACTTATTATAATAAACTTAATAAATATTTAAACTTATTATAATGCATTTTTCGACGGACAGTAGTCGCTGAAAATTATCTATACGATACTAGCCATCGGTTATCAACCCTGAGAATCGTGCAACGCTACAGTAACATTATCGATCATTCTATTTTCATTTGCTTTAGCAAGAAGATTTATCTCTTTTATAGCTGATTTAGAATCGTTGTTACGAATAAATTACTAATGTATTCTATAAACGAACAACGATAAAACTCAGAACATTCCCTGAGATTTTTATTTAACATCACTTACTTGTATTTCGTAGTCGCACGCTAACGACTATTTGAATATAAAGAAATTCCTCAACGGATAGATAACTTAATCAGTGGTGATAGCAACTACACACAGGTAAAATATTTGTATCATCGTCATTCGTTAGCGATTCGACAAATTTTTCTTTCACATTAACTTTTAAACATTTCCTGACTTTCGAGGTATTTGCATAGATACTTACAGCTTGGCAAATCTACAACTCGATCCAGTCTACCGGCATCCTACAATTAGCACTAATCTCGGTAACGCCTCCTCTTGAAGAAAGAAAGAAAAAAAAAAGAAGAAGAAAGGAGAGGATGGAATGGAAAAACGATAGGAAAGGGAAAGAACGAGAGGGAAAACGCGAGGGAATCAGGACCCAGGGCCGGTACAGGTTTCGGGGCGCGAACGCGCATCATTAATAATATCCCTGCCTCCTCGCGTCTCCATTTTACACCGCTGACAATGGACAACTGTGTAACAATAATGTTCCGGGTTCCCCGTGTATGACCACGAGGGGACGACGTGGCGTGGTGGTAACACTGTCCGTCCAGACAAAGATACAGCGTTTCGAATCGAAACGAGCGCGAGAGAGAGAGAGAGAGAGAGAGAGAGAGAGAGAGAGAGAGAGTGACGGGGATAGGGATAGAAGAAAGGGGTGGGCGGCTGGCATGGACCATCTACGACCGCGCCGCAGTCAAGTAATGAAATTTGACTGGAAATTAACCACCGTGGTGTACGCGCACACGTCGCTGCCGGTTTCGGAAGTGGCGCGTACACGTATCCGGTCGCGTGTGTTTGTGCGCCGCGTTCACCCCCCCCCACCCCCCCCGCCCCCTGCGATTCGAACCGCGGCGCGCATGCGCCCTTCGTCAAACAACGCCGAACCGCGGCACGGTCCGCACGTACAAGATATTACGAGAGTCGCGGCCCATCATCGGGGGAAAATAATGGCCAACCGTTTCGTGATAACGATGAGTTAGCGTTACACCTCGCTTGTGTATACGTATATCACGCGGCCACCCCTCCCCTCCCCTCCCCTCCCCCCATTCCCACCCTTTCCACAGCCGCGGTCCTGCCGATCATTGTCTCGTTCCCCTAGCTACCATTCACTCTCTCTCTCTCTCTTTCTCCTTTGCGCCGCGTTACGCTACTCTTTCGGGCTCATTGCGTTTCTACACACTCCCCGTTTTGTTTCCAACGTCCGGGCGTAAACGATCGGCGCGCATCACTCTCGCCGAATGGTTCTTACGGCGCGTCACGCTGCGTTGCAAATTAATTCGCATCACACGGCGGGACACTGCCAGGGATGTTCGGAAGACTCTCTTTTACTTTTCTTCGAGCAATCGGGGGGTTGAATGATCATCGAACTTCGCGATCGGGAAGAATAAAATGAATTTTGCGGTAGTTACCTCTCGCAGAAGTTCCATTGGATCCGGGTGCTTCTATAAAACCGATCAACGAAATAAAGTTGTAACAACAAGTTTGGAACGCGCGTGTATCGTTAAATGTACGCGACGCAGCGAAACGATATTAGCATGTAAGAAGAGACTAACGAGAACCCTCTGGCAAACTTTCCCAAACTTTGCGCGATTGTTATCAACTTCGAGAGGATACAATCAATTACGGTGAATAAGCACGATCCGTAGTCGCAGTTCGGTGACTGACTGGCTAATGTGTTTTCATCGCGAGCGAAACGATCAGTCCAGAGGCAAACACTGCGGGGAGAAAGGTTTCCTCGTCGAACGAGCGAAAGAAACAAAACGTGAAATCGACTGTATTTTAATAATTCCAAGAGGGGTGGGGGAGGGGCCGACTAATCGAATGGTTGTATAGGAGTTAACCGAAGCGAGCAACCAGGAAAAATGACGTGCGCACGTTAAAGCTACGTAATTATCGTTATTTACCGCGGATTGCGTGGTCCGGCACGCCACCACTAATCCGGCAGCAACAGTTGTTGAAACGACAGTAATAGTGGCGCGCGATCGATAGGCGGTTTATCGTGCAGTTTGAGCGGCGCCATGCATTATTGAAATACGAGCCGGCCAAAAGATTTCACGCGTAGGCTGCGAGAACGCATCGGACAAAACCTCAGCAATGTCGTTCCTTCGTACACGATGCCGATTTGTCAAAATGGGAACAATCTGAACTGATTGAAAATCCAATCGAAAGACGGATCGAAATATCACAATCGTCCTGAGAGAATTACAGTCCTTCTTTATTAACTCTCTACAACTTCACAAAAGAAGAGGCAATTTAATTCATTGCAATTACTTGTTCAGTTTAAAATTCAGGAGGTGACATAATTGTTGCAATCACTTGGTATTTTTGTACTGATAAAATACAATAGAAAGTAAATGCAATGAAGTGGACATACGAATGTGTAGGTAATTTTCAAGTTACACCATGGTTCTATTTATTATCGTTTAAAAATCGCAAGATAACAGATTCAATAAAAAGATCGCCAGATCGAAAGATAATCAGAATCTTTTAACCAACGACTATCGAGCATTGAGATAGTAGAATTGAATGCCAAATGATTATCTATCAAACGTAAGGAACACGACCAGCGAAACGGTAGTCGTACAATCTCTACGCTGGAACCTCGATATACGTCTAACTGAACGATAAGACCAGTTATCAGTGGACACTCAGTATCGGGGCTGATCGATCGGTCGCGACGGCTGTGGACAACGAGAGTTTCGCCACGGTTGACGGATTTTTGCCCGGAGCCATCTTATTACCGCGGATCGAATCGTGATATCGCGGCAATCTCGATCCAGCCGATCGGACGGTTCATTTCCACAGATAATTCGCCACGTCTCCGATCGGATTAGCCGCGAGACGGCCGATAACCAACTGATTGTGAGTGAGCTGTAAACTCTCTGACCTATCAAGTTGTTAAATCCTACGCGAATGATTTTATTCGTGAATGTTATTGTGTTTCTCTCGTGTTTTCTATAAACGTCGGACATGTTTATGTAGATGTAGGTGTACTATCAATGTTTTTTCAATATTATTAACATGTCTTCTTTATTAACAGCCAGGTTAAGTTGCAGTACGTATTTCATATTGGACGCATGCGCGTTGGACACACGCGCGCCAGCACATGCGCGTTAAGACATGTACACGTACAAGCGTCAAACATATTTACATTCGTAGACGCGCCTGCAGCTTATTAGGACGTTTAATCTAAAAATTAAATAAAAGTATAGTATCGCATACATGCATATTTTAGTAACATAAAACTAGTCAACAACGTCGTATCATCATAATCTCCGTCTCTATCATCATTCCCTCTTCTACTCTCCATATCATTTCCACCAACTACATCCTTCAGAAGCTACTGTAATCCAACATGTTTCACGCGCTCGCGGCAGGTTTGCTCGCGCAGGCGAATTATTCACCGGTAACCGGCTGAAACGAGTCGATCGCTCGTTTACATTTACGCCTCGTTTCGCGCGGCGGAAACTCCTCGCCCGTTCGTCTATTCGTTTTCTGCGAAGTCGTTGGAGCGATCGCCGGGGCCAGCCGAGCGGAGAACGGCGTAAAACTTGGCTAAAACTCGCCGGCGAACTTCGGCCAGGCCAATAAAAATCTCGAATAGCTTCCGAGCTTCGCGGCGGGGGGAGAAGGGCGGGGATAAAACGCGTCTGCGAATTCTTTTCGTTTCGCTTCTTCCTATTTCCTTTCGTTCTCGTTTGCTCTCGTTCGCTCGTTAGAAAGTACGCTTCCACTTTCTTTGCACGAACGATTCCCCGCTAAGTTTTGCCGCGCCGCCAGAAATTATCCGACGGATATTTCGGTTTCCGGCCACTTCCGAGTTTTCCCCTTTGAGGAAAGACGAAGTCGTTGTTTCGAGATTCCGTTGAAACGTAACTGTTACCGCGCGTTTACAATCGATCGGTTGATTGGATCCTCGTACGAGGAAGCAGCTGGATTTCGTGAAACTCTTCTCTCCGTTTCGTCGCGGACGTTGATTTTGGAAAGAGCTTCATTGCAGTCTATACTGGGAATTTCAATTTTATTTGCTGCGCCTATTCCGAGCGAGCGTAATGTATTTCTAATTCTAGATTTACTACGATCGATCTCCTCGTAGCAGATTCTTCGTTACGGATAACCATATTGGCATCAAATACCATTTACTAGTGGCCATAATTTACTACTACCAATTTACCATGTAGCTCGTAACTTGAACACGTTGGTGCTTCATTAGTATTCGAAGTGGTATTCAAGAATATTCATCAGTTTGTCGACGAAAAAAATTTCGCTGCAAGTATACTAAGAATAGATCACGCGTGTCTGAATAATAGTTGCGGCCTTGCGTTTAAACGTTTCTTTAGAGGGCTTCTGAAATAAAATTCGAAGTTGAACGGTAAGGAAAGAGAAACAGGACGAGCGTTAATATAACCGGCGTTTACGTTCAATTGTGGAGCAGTGACGCCCCCGAAGACGCCGCTCTTAAACGGCGAGCGATATATATTTACATACATCGATCGACGAAACGAAGCGCCGCGATACCCATCCACGCCGCGCTGCACCGAGGATCAAGAAAAGTGGTCGATCCCCTGTCACGGACTCGGCCGATGAAAATTACTTTCCGATAATCCCCGAGTTTTTGATCCCGGTAAATATGGATTAACCCAATTCGATTATTCATTCGAGGGCCGGGGTCTGCCCCTCCTCGCCCTCCCGCCTGCCCGCGGAGGACGTACCGTGCTCGCGGAAATAAAGCAATAATCCCGATTAAAAGCGCAGCGATCGTCGCGTTTTTGTTGCGATAAAAGGTCGAAAACGGGTGCGCGTTAATACGCGCGTCATTATATCGGGATTAAAAAGCTTTTTGTTACCCCTCCCGATAACATTATTATTAATTTCAAAGCGGCGCCAACCGTTCCTCCCCCCCCCCCCCCCCCTCCCCTCTTTTCGCCTCTCTGCCATCGTTCACCACTCGTTTCCGCTGAAAAACCGGCTCTCGCCGCTTGCATTTCATTATTACACCGTCCTAGCCGGCTGAGTTATCGTTCCGCTCCGCGTTCGACCGTTTTATTTACCTTTCCCATTTAACCACGTTGCCCGATCTCCCTTTCTCGCCGATCGGACACCGCCCGCCGTACGTCGTATCGAAATTATCGCTCCAGACCGCGCGCCAGTATCGACCCAGCCGGACGAATCGTTTCCGTAGCTCGTAAAACGCGTCCGGATCGTGCCGCGTACGCGCTTAAAAGTCGCTCCGGACTTTCCGAAATAGTCTGTAAAGCGACAGGCGGAAGTATTTCGTCGTGCACGGCAGAAGTTTCGTTGACCGACGGAAACACGTTTTTGGTTACTCCGCGCGGGCTTTTCAAACGGTTGCCCGCGCGCGGCAGGTGGGCCCGCATTGTTCGACACTTTTTTAAATCCTTTCGCGATTTAAGAGATTACTTTCCCATATCCTATCCACATTCTATATACCACGTTCCACGCGCGATACTCCAAACGATGTCCCATTATTCCCTCGTCCTGTACTTATTCCACGTTCCACATCTCGTATTTTATGCCCCACATCGCCGCCTCTTATATTCCCATGTCCCGTATACTACATCCTACATTCCATGTCTTGTACTTTACATTCCCACGTTCCATCCACATTCTACGTTGTTATCCTACACTTTGTATCCCACGTTGTACGTTTCGTACTTCACTCCAATCCATATGCATTTCCAAAAGATAGTCCGAAGCGAGCTAGCCCGAAATTTATTAGTCCCCACAAAATGAACTTCGTAGCCAACGAACACTCTGTGCATTTTCGCATCCATCAGGTTTGTCACAAATGCATGAAATATCTTAAAATTCTGCAAACTCCATCTTACAACGGGAAAGCCGTCATAGGTGCCTGCGTCCAGAATATAATGGCCGTGTTAGATCAATCGATGACCTCATTTAACGCTTTACGAGATCTTAATAATCGTTCACGGTCCAACGTCTGGACAAGCGAATCAACGGAAACCTGAGGGCGCGTAATCTCAATCAGCATACAGTTTGATAAATGTAGCTACGCTGGTCAGCTGTAGATAATACAACCAGCAGGAACGATCGATGTTGACCTATTATATAACTGGGTCGTTTCTTAAGCGCAACTATCTTCGGGGAATTAAACATTCATAAGAAGAATTTAATTTCAGCGTAGATCGATCTCGATGCAAGCAAATGCGTGCATACCGTGATGTATTTTTAATGGCGCAGATAATGCATTGAGCAATCTCGGGGAAATCAATTATTACGTCCAGAATGATCTACTTGGCGAGTTGAATGCTATTTTGTGAGATATTGCAGTTGTCAGTCAGAAAGAAGAAGGGCAGACTAACTATAGAACGATAGAATGAAAACTTTTACATCTCTTGGTTTCTTTGAATTTACTTTAATTTTGTATTTCGTACATTTCTCTGGTTGCGCGTTAACTTTGTTTTCATTTCAACCGAGCAGTTTACGTGATTCCATTGCATTAATATCAGTTTGTTAATTTAAGATTTTACTTCAGCTGAAATGTACGAAAATAGGTACTTACGTATGAGAAACTCTTGTATTGATCGATTTTCCTGGATCCGCGTTTAATAAAATTTATACGCGATACGATATACACGCTTGTAAATTCGTGTTGTAAATCAGTTTATTCAAAAAATTCAAATCGAGATCGTTTCACGCGGAAAAACTTTTATATACAGTTTGCTGTTTCATATTTCCATGCACGCGTACGTACAGATTAAGTTTCGTTCTCTCCCTTCATTCAAAAAATTACCAAATTCCCGTGGAAAATATAAGTTTGAAAACGGTGGAAAAATTCTGGCTGAACCACCTAATTAACTCTCTATTGTCGAAGGGAGATTAAATCATTAACAGAGCATTAACAACGTACAGAGGGAGAATATTTAATCATCTATCGTAGTTTTCAAGCATCGCGTCGTGTTACTTTAATACTAATTGCATCGCGTTAGTCACGATGTCATTAGGAAATTATTTAAAACTGTAGTCAGCTCGTTATTACGGACGAAAATTTTAATTGATTTCGGGACATTTTAATTACGAACGAAAGTTTCGAAATCCTTGACACACCTTATGATAAATCGTATTCACCAATCGTACCTTCGTTTCGGAGTTGCGTCTTTTTTTCTTCTTTTTCAATTTTAGAAAAAACATTCTGGAACTCGGCTACATCTCGTAAACTCGTTATTTAAACTAAAGCCCTAATTAAATCGAGTCACGCTAACTGTAACATGTAGTTACAAACTACAAAGGTGTAGCATGATTAACAAAATTTAAGATAAAAGTAGCATGTTGACCAAGTAAAGACTGGATCTCAGTTCTGTGAGGATATCACAATATCACAATTACTAAAAAACATTACAAGTTCTCGTTCTTCTATTTGTCATTTACCTTTTCCGATCTTTCATTTCAAGTATGCACTGCCACTTAACTTTAATATAATTAAGAGTGATGACAACATATCTTTCAACTTGGAGAATTTCTGAATACTACAGGTGAATGATTTCTCTTTCTTCATATTTCTATTTTTATAAGCAATTTTAAATATAATACGAGTTTATCTGCGTAAATGCGCATGTGCCGACGCGCGTTTCGTTAACGCGCATGTGCTGACGCGCATGTCGCTAACGCGCATGTGCTGACGCGCACGTCATTAACGCGCATGCGCCAAACAAGTATGAAATACAACTTACACGTACTACAAAGAAGAAGACAATATTGAAAAACAATTGACAATATGTTGTTTAGTTAACTTATAGTTAAGAATGTTATAATTGACAATTTTTAATGTGACAAAGATTTTATCCACTTGAGAAAGCACGTTTCCTCCTTTTCTATACGTACGCAATTTTCACATGTTGCGTTAGCGTTAGATTCACGATTAATGTATCATGAAACTTGAAATAAACCTAGCGGTAAAATGACACTGAAAATAATATTTTAATTTTTCTGCGATTATAAGAAAGACATGGTGATCTTTAGCTCTTAGCTCATGTTTATCTATCGATAGGAATCTGTCTAATACTTACGTGCATCTCGCATTAACTGTAATCGAGGTGACCACATTGTTCTATTATCTAGCTCTGCAACAAAACAAGCAGCACAAATCGATCGTAAATAGGACAAAGCCCTTTGTACAAAAGTGCCAAGCAGCCTCGGCGCTCGGTGGCACCAAGATGGCCGCGTTTTTTCGACTTTCTCTCCACGCCGCGAATCGACATTTCCACCCTTCTTTTTTACGATCCCGTCACCCGTGCACACAGGTGTACACCGTACCCAATACTCTTTCTCTGCTCCCCCCCTCCCACCCTTCTCCTCCTCGGTTCGACGTCGGCTCGGTGGAAAAAGAGAGGAAAAAGCCGGATGAAAAGAGGAGGACGCGGCGGTGGATGGTTAAAGAGTACGACCAGAAAACCGACAAAGACAGGGAAAGAAGCGAGAAAAGGGGAGAACGGAGCGGGTGGAGGAGGAGGAGGACGAGATGAAAGTGGGAGAAGAAAGGGGAACGGGGTGGCAGCGAGGTAGGACGAGAAGCAGGAAGCTATGGCTGCGGCGACGGGGGTGGAACAGGCGCAGGGGCAAGTGAGAGTTTGGAGGGGTAGGTTGAGGCAGGGTGGAGGAAGTACAGGCTGTTTTATTATGCAAAAGCTTTCTCGGCAGTTGGGTCGTTCTGGCTCCGCGCCGTTGCACCGAGCATCGAGTCGGAGGCAGCGGTGGTGGCGGCGGCGGGATACAGCTTGGTGTAGGAGGGTTGGAAAAAGCCTCCGCCCCCGAATCGCGTAAATACCGGCAGCCATTTTGCGATAAACTTTTTTCGGCTGGTCCGTGCCGCGCCGCGCCGCGCACCACAGCCACTGCCCCAGAGTCACCCACCGGCGCAGAGAACGCCGCCGCCACACGGCAAAGCACAGCTTCACAGACGAACACACGGTGAAAAAGTTTGGACACGCTCTCGAAAAGGGGAGTCAAGGGGCGGCTTGGCCACGGCGCCCGCGATATTCTACGCCTGTGGAAGCCGGCGACGAGAGTTTTCGTTGAGCACGCCGGAACAGACGGAGGGTGGGCGTGGAAATGAAGAGAAAAAGAGAGGATAAGGAAAGGGTGAACAATTAATCTTTCGCGAAGGGGTTTTCCAGTGGCGCTCAATCGTGCGTGTAGCTTTTCCGTTTGTCCGAGGAATATCGTGTTTTTTAATAAATTGCGCTTTCCAACCCCTCACCCCCCTCCTCCCACGATAATTATCGACGTGTTCGTCCTTGTTCGTCCACCGTTTCTTCCTTTTTCCACCTGCTTCCTTCCATCTCTTCCTTCCTGCGCTGTTTCCTTTCTTTTCTCTCCCACTTTTTCCTCGATTTCTTTTTCACCAGCCGGCCGCCAGCCACTCATCCTCCTTCGCGCGCGGCCGGCTGTTCCCTCTGTTCCTTGGACGGAAATGAATATTAACGAGCCACTTTCGCAGCGATCGCGTAATGGTAAGATCTGATCTTCAGGAAGGGGCGCATTTGTTAAGCTAATTTAATTTAAGGGAAATATTTCGTTGTGCAACCTTACGGACAAATCGCGCGGATGAATCATGGCGCACGAAACAATTAGGAAATCACGTTCCGTCCGATCTCGGGCGACGAAGTTGAACGCGTCGGACGAACGAATTTCCATTTACGCCTTTCCTTCGATGGCTATTAGAAAAACGTCATCGACGTGTACGTTAACGTAGCAAATTTAAAGTTCCTCGAAACACGTCGAGAAGAGTGAACACGCAGAACGTTCTCGAGAAAGAAACGAGAGGGTAAGATGCACGAGCACCGTTCTAAAGGCGGGCGCCACAATGTTCCTTTATCGTCACCGTAGCGTACGCGTGAAAAGAAACGTCCCGTTTCTGCTTTTACAGTTTTCCAAGACTTTCCGACCGCTATCGCACCGTCGACGACAAGAACCAGGCCTGGTCTGTTGTCCCGACGACCGGCGAACAACAACACCCTTCCGTCGACGTTGTTGTTCCCGTTGAATCGCCTCGTCTCTCGGCTACGCCAAGGTCTTCGGGCCTTCTAATATTTACACGCTGGCAGCGTGAACGCCACCACCATGATATTCCCCCGGTCGCGTTAACGATAAAGCCAGCGGCGTAAAGAACTGAATTGAATTTTGCGTGCAAACAGGATCAGCCGCCTTAGCGTGTAAATAATGCCCGGGGGGGATGGGGGGAGCAGGAGCGGCCTTTTCCCCGAGATACTGCCTCTTTTCATGGAACCGGTAATTCGACGTTATCTGCGGATGTCCCTTTATGAGCGACGTCGCGCGTTGCGGTTTACTTCCATTCAAGTAATTCGATCCTTCGAGGAGCCGCGCGCACTGTGCTGTACGTACATCGTGTGCGCGCCAACAACGACGGGGGTAGAAGTAAAAGGAAAGACAGAGGAGGGAGAGGGGGCGAAAAAAGGAACGAACAAGAAGCGTTTGGAGGAGGCTTTGACGACGTGGAGCATAAAAAAAGCGCGTAAAAACTTACAAGCACGGTAGTTGTTGTTTCTTTTCTTTTTTATTCTTTTTTTTTTTTTTTTTTGCTTCGGTACAACTGAAAAGCACAAGAGAGAAAAAAGGTGGGACACACAGGTGGAGGGGAATGAAAGACGCGTGAAAGGAACAAGACACGCAAGTGCCGTGAGAGAAAGAAACGCGTACGAAGGAAGAAAAAAGAAAAAAAGAGGAAAAAAGAGGAACGTTGCGGGATTCGGTCGCGGCCGGTTAACCCCTGGGCTTGAAAGTCTATTGTCCTCGGTTCATTACACATTTTCAGGGGAGTATCCCAAACTGCGAAGGACACGGACTCCCGTTCTCTCTCCGAGAAACATCAAGAGAGTAACCATCGCTGACCAGATGCACGACACAGCGAAACCGAAGTATCCGATTTCGGTTAACGCTGCATCTTTACCGCCGCTGTTTCTCGCAAACAACAACCACTGCCCAAAGAAGAGCAAAGGAAAGAAAGAACGCAAGGACGAAAGGATGAAAAACCCTGGACAAAACGTTCTCTCAAACGTTTCGGACACGGACACGGGCAGAGGCCCCGCGGTCGGATTTTCAGCTTCGATAACAGTCACTTTTCGGGTAATCGGGCGAATCCATTGAATCACCGATCGCCACCGTAAGTGGGACGGTTATTTTGTATTTTGAATGGTCCATGATTAGAACAGTTAGCGCACGGGGATAACCGGCGTTACCGGAACCGATTCGATACCGTACGCGTCGAGATGCCATACGTACGTACACGTCACGCACACAGAACGAAAAAACCAGGATCGATCGGTTACCAGTCTAAATACAAATTCTTTCTGCCACCGTGATTTCACGGTTGGAATACCACGGACGATACGTTTAACAAACATCGCGGACCGGTAAGCACCGTATAGAAGAAGGCAACACGGTGTTGGGCGAAGATGAGAGAAGGGAATGGGTGACGTCCAGTGAGCCCCTAATTTCCATCGTACCCGATTCATTACCGACTACGCGACGGAGGAGGAGGAGGAGGAGGAAGAGGAGGCTGACGAGGTGGAGAAAGAGAAGCGAACCAGGAGGTGGAGAAGGAGGAGATGGGTGGGAGGTGGGGGATAACACAGTTGGTGGGAGCGATAGAAGGGTGAGACGAAGGGAGGTGGAACGGTGGCGGCGCATTATTACGAGGCCGAATTACCTAATTTCGCTGGTCGTTACGTTGTTTCGACGAGCCGGAGCGCCTCCCCTCCCCTCCCGCTCCCCCTCCCCCACGGGTCTGGAGAGGGGCTGGTAGAGCCCTCACGGTGGCGGGTCCTTCTGGCACCGAGGTTCGCGTTAAACCACCCCATTTGAGCGTTTTCCACCCCGACGACCTTACCATCGGGGTGGCCCGAGTATAAGTCCCCCTTGCATCTCCTGCTTGCAGTCCGCGCGGACTCCCGTCCGCCAATCCCGTCGCTCCTGATCCCAACTTATCCAATAGTTGCTGCTTGTTCTTAAGCAAAGAACCCCTCTTTCCGTGTGCCGCGCGGCGGCTTTTAAAAACAGCCAATGAGACGGCGACCTCGGCCAATGAGCGCGGCGCACGAAGGCCCGCGCGATTCGTACCGTAGGTTACGCGCCGATTGACGTACGCTCGTCGAGTCCGCGCGGAGTTGGTCGAAGCACTGCGAAAAGGTGGTGGTAGGCCGCTCTACGGCGGTCGAGTAGGGGGTAAAACTATTGGCCACCCACGCCTGCCTTGCTCGCTCGCTCTCGCACTCTCTTATCCTGTCTCTCGGTACCTCGAGGGAGAGAAAAACAGAGTTCAGGGGAGATAGAGACGAATATATAGATAGATAGAAAGAGAGAGAGAGAGAGAGAGAGAGAGAGAGAGAGAGAGAGAGGGAGAGGGTAGAGAAAGCGATTGAGAGCGAACGCAGAGGCTCCACTCGTCAGGCTCTCTTCGCTGAGCTTTTTTCGCTCGCCAGGGGCGGATGGACAAACGGAGAGTCCTTCCAGACTTCTGTCCTCCCTAGGGGTGCGCTATTACGGCATAACAAAGTCCGGTCGTGTCGCGTATATCGGATCGTACGTCAATATACCGCCGAACCAGCAGGCTTTCGCATTCCCCTCCTCTCTTTCCCTTCCGTTTCCCTTACCTATCCCTGCGCACAATCGGCCTCTTCTGCGCTGAAATCGAGTGCGTCTGTGATACGTTAGAAGTCGTGCGCTGGCATAACGGGGGAGGCAAGATGCCTCGCCATTGTTCTCCAGCCACTTTTTAACAAGGGGAGTTATCGTCCTATATACATACATATATTTATATTTTGTATATATATATATATATATATTCACGTCTATAACGTACAGTACACCGGTCCGCGCCATAGTGGTACGAGCCGATTAGGGGAACGCTGTCAAAACTTATCGAGGACAGCGGATGAGCGAGCAAACGTTGCGGCGTGGGTGGGGGAGGAGGGGGGGTGGTGTAGACGACGTCGCCGGAGTAGGAGTAGCAGCGACCCTCGGCGAATTTGGGTCGTGTCACGAGGGTGATGCAGGCAACGTAAGACACGCTCGCGCAACTATCGACCCTGATTTCGCGGATTTCAGATTTCTCCTTGGCGACGTTCGAGACGATTACATCTCCTCTAATCGTTCGCACGGTGACCCGTGTCGACGTTGGGACGGCAATTACGGGAAACACCATGCGCGTATAACCCAACATCGTGCGACGCGCGCGCGGTTTATGAAGTCATTAATCACCGTCGACGACGCGCATTAACCCGTAATTATTCCTTCGTTTCTTCCTCTCTTTCCCTCTCTCTCTCTCTCTCTCTCTCTCTTTCTCTCTTTCTCTCGCTCGTTGCTCGCGTGTTCTGAAAACTCACGGCCGTGAGAGTGGCCGCGTTGAAAGACGTCGGCAAGGATATACCGCGGGTCGTCGATAAGGTGAGAATATCGCGTCGATAATGATCGCCTTTGGGAAAATCGTTTTCCGCGCTCGAGCAGGCTTCGCTCCGAGGACTGCATTTCAATTTCCCGACAAGAAATTGCTTAACGAGCGGCTCTCGGGCTATCGACTGTCTCGTAAGTATCGTTGCTATCGATCCCCTCGCCAGAGATATCGAAAGCGCACAGTGATATAACTCTAGCCGGATGATGTTTTCGCGCTAACCGAGCACCGGGATAATCGTCAGTTTTTCCCTCGTGCTATCGTGTTGAATTGGACGCGAATGCTATTTGTGTGTGTGTGTGTGTGTATACGTGTGTTACCTTTGTCGCGTTACGCGAACAAAAAAAGATCGTTTCCAACCGTCGCAACGTTGCGTTAAACGTCGCTTTTGCGAAAGACAGATAGACGCGCGACGCGTACCGCGCCGAGCGTAGCAAACTTTTCCTCAAGTATTTCATTATGTCCCCGCGTACCGGTGTCTCGTCGCCGGTTAATGCCGTTTAACGACTTTCCACCGATGCGACGCGACACCGAAAACGCGCTCTTCGTTAATTTACCGCTAAACGGGTTTCGCGATACACCGCCGCCACGCCGCGCAGATTCGATTAGCAAACAAGGTCGCCAGTCAAACGCGCACGCACGCCAAGTATCAACTGTTAACCAGAGGCATTAAGCTAATCTATCGTGCCTCCTTTAAGAGGAATGCTTTATTAGATTGCCTATTTTATATCAAATCCTCTCTTGCTTTTTACAGCGAGGAAATCTAGTCGCGTTTTTATCGGCGTTATTTACAAATGAATATTTATCGACATTTCAAGCAGGCATTTAAACAACGTCACATGAAGCGTAGTTTGTTGTTATCAACTTTGTAATTATTTTCTCCATTTTGTTAACTTTTTTTTTTTTTTAATTTAGAAAACGCATCGTCGCGAACGTACGATGATTTTCTACCGTTTTCTTCGAAATAATTCTTTTCGAGCTCGCGAATTAAAAATGTAAGGACCCGATGTTTCTACAAAATTAAAAATACATATAAAGTATGTATATATCCGGTCGTCGATCTTTTTCGATCAGAGATATACTTTGAACACGCGTTTGCAACGTTCCGAAAGGACGCAGAAAAATCGCAAAAAAAAAAAAAAAGAAAAACCGGTTCCTCGAAACGCCGAAAGCGGAACACTCTATTAACGTTTCCGAATCGCGATTTCGAGGGAGAATTTTCTGGCTTCCCGGGGGGCGGGCGAAAGCCGGGCAAACCGATCGCGAGAGTAGCATACGGCAGAGATACATGCTACTTGTCGCGCTGAAACTTGATTTAGCGAAAGCACGAACGAAAAAGGGGGGTTGAAAGGAAGAGAGAGAGAGAGAGAGAAAGAGAGAGGAAAAAAGAAGGAAACAGGATGCCGGAGAGACGCGTGTACACACGCATACATACGCACATCGGACGGAGGATAGACGAGCGGAAGATGGGAGGACAGTCTGATTGCTCTTCCCTTTTCGCTCTGTGCACGCACGAACGCGCACACGCGTTCTGTACACGCTCACCCCTTTGCTCCGTTGGCTGCATCGAAGCTCCGGGTGCACACGTCGCGAGCTGTTTCGACGATATTAAAGGGATCTTGCCGGGGAGTCGAACATTTCCTGCAGGGAGGAACCGCGAACAACTTACTCCTCGCCTCCACCCTCCCCTCCGTCCTCGTCGCTTTCTGCTTTCCTCTCTGTCTTTCGTACGTGCTAGCGGATCTCGTTTTCTCTCGTTTCCGCGTTTCGCCGTGGAAACCAATGCGGTGAGTACGTACACACGGAGTGGAGAGACGGGCCGCGTCTGCTTGCCGAGAGCGCGAGACGCCGAGCAAGAGAGGAGAAAATCAGAGAGGTAGGGAGAACGATGGAAGACGAAGACGGCAACTGGAGGCCACTGAAACCAGCTGCATTCCCGGCCATTAGAACTCCGCACGGTAGTGAAAATTTACTGTCGTAACCCAGTCCTAATGCACTGCACCGCCGCCGTGCGCTGCTCCACGCCGCACGGTTATGGACGTTCCCCGTTGCGGAGCTGTTTCAACTGTCCCTGTTTGCGTGTGTGTGTATGTTCGTGTACCTCTGTACGCGAGGTCGTGCGACTGTGCGACACGAACACGACCACGACCACCGACTAAGGTGTTTGCGTGCACGTCGATGGCAGCGACGCGTACACGCGGAGAACAGACGGAGAGAGGTTGCATCGGCGGCGGTGAACCGTGCGAGACGAGACGAGACGAGAAGCTTCGCTGTGTGCCCGTAGGTATCTACCGCTCTCGGTGCTTGAGTAGTTCCTACCAAGAGCGGTGGTGTCATGCAGCAATGTTATCTGCCACCCTGCCTGATGAGAGAGGGAGAGACCGAGAGGCAAGAGACTGCGGCCCGCGACGTGCAACCAAGACGAGGACGAAGCGAGTGTCTGTGCCTCGCGGTAATGGCTTATAGCCAGGACCGTAGCGATCGGCCCGTTCCTTCCTCGAATCTCGCAACATCTTTTTCTGCGAAAGATTCTTTCTTCCCGTTCGATAAGCAAACAGAAAGAAAACAAAGAGAAAGAAAAAAAGCAACTAGGAAAGCTACGAAATTAATTTCGCATGGTGAAACAACGCGTACGCGTGGTGTATCTTTCCGTCTGAAAGTTTCGAAAGGCGGCAAAAATCAAGAGAGAAGATTAATATTTACGCCGATCCACCGTAACGCGAAATTCCGGCGTTACTTCGTCCCGTCCGGCAAGATGCCTCGGATACCTTTACAAAATTTCTATTTTCCCCGGAATTTCCTCGGGGCAGCGCGTTTAACGGAGCATCATCTCCCGACTTTTCTTTTTTTTTTTTTTCCTTTTTTCCCCGTTTTCTTTTTCTTTCCGCTCCCCGCGACAAATTACATCTTTCCACAGATTACGCCGTTTAACGGTCACGCTCAACGGGGGAAGATTTACGAGCGGCCGGAGCGGAACGGGCGCGCAGCTCGGGCCGCCCGGTCGAAAACGATCATGAAACTAAAATTAGTCGGCCACGGCGAAGGAAAGTGTTTGCGTTTCGAAACGGGCCGAGAAGGGTAGAGAAGAGAGAAAAAACGCCAAGGTCCTCGAGGACCGTGAAAGTCCCCTCTCCTCTCCTCCCCAGTCCTCCCCCTTCGGGTCTCGTCTGTCGCTGGCTTTCCGACCTCCGACGTGAAAGACTGGTCCTGGAAACGTCTGTCGAGAGTCGGTCGTAAATAACACGGGCAAAGGGGAACCACTGCCGGTTTCCCTCCCGGGCTCCTTCTTTTCAGAGGATAGGAGAGGAGTGGTCCTAAATCATCGACACGCCGGCGAAGGGGGAAAGGGGGGCGGGAAAGGTTTGCTCGTCCCCTTCGATCAGCCAAGAAAAAATTAGCCCAACTTCCACAGCCCGCTGCTCCGGTTTCCATCGAGTCTCCTCTCTTCTCTCCCTTCTCCCTTCTCGCCTGTCCTTCGCTACCTACCCGTCTCTGCCTCTCTTCACCGTACACTTCCACGCCACTATGCGATATCAATTTCACGCGTTAATCCTGGTTCCGTGCCGCGGCAGAGGCTGGGCTGTGTAACACGAGGTCGAGACCCTCGGACTCGAATTTTTTTGCTCGTCGTTTGTCCGCCACACGGCCCTGAATGGAACGAACGCGAGGCGAGATCGCACCGAGAGCCAGGCGAAAGTCGTTCCGCGCTTCTATACGATAAATCCAGCGGTAGTGCCGTGCGAATTGTAACGACACGGCCGCGACACACGGACGTCCACCGATCGTTTGTCGCGGTTCAGATGTATGTACACGCGACTTTTCGAGCTAGGGGCAGAGAAAGAGTTAGAGAGAGATGCGAGATACGTATATATATCTGGCGGGACCAACTAGCGGGATAGGAACGCTCTCGAAACGACACGAGCCGTGTTTTACGCCCCGTTCCGCGTATCATCGTTACATCACATTAGGAATGGATGTAACAAACTGCAAACATAAGTGTCCCCCGGAAACCGTATCGCGTTTTACGTAATGTGTAATACAGCCCAGGCGCCATTTGTTTCGCGCGATGCGTGACGGACTATTAATTCGTCCGACTTCCACCAACAGAGAGGAAACTCACTCGTCAGCCGAGTACGCGGGCTTCCAAGTTGTTTTACGTTGCTTTGCGTACCGAGAAAGACTTCGAGGTTTTAACTTTTTGCGCCGGAACGACGGTGCCACGCGCGTCGAGAATTTTTTTGTGTCATAAAATTGCAACATTTTCTCAGTTTTATAGTATATTTAAATGTAACCCGAGTTTATTACCTCTTAATGATTTCTATTCAGTGATGTCATACCGACGAGTTCAAAAGAGAAAGAAAGCGACGAATTATTGTATACGGTGCAGGTCACTCGTTATGGTCCGCGAATCAGTTGCCAGCGCAACGGGTTAATCCATTTGTCGACAGATCAATTCGTTACGAAAATAAGTCTCGAAAAAGTTGTTGGGTTTCACGCGAGTCATGCTTTTCTGGCTTTTCGTCTATTACCAGTACTAAATAAGTGGCACTCGGATCCGTGGGCCGCCATCTTCGATTTAACCAAAGAGTCTTTAACGCGAGTCTTGTACCTTGACTAAGCAATCTAATCAGCTGTTTGGCTAACAAATGTGATTCATAAGGAACGAGTAATCATCCGGCTAAATTTTCTGATAGTATTCGCTATCATATAACGTATGATTTGATATACCCGCGCTAAACGGGATATTCAAACCAGTTATCGAGCGAAATTATCCTCTTTTGCTCCAGTCATCGAACAACCGCTAAACAGATCGTACAAACCGCCGTCGACCAAGCGTAAGACGCGATTTAAAAGCTTATCTAATATCCTCGACAAATTCCGCGAAACAAGAATCCTCGGGACTAGCCACAAACACACGGTGGATCCCGGTGCTACGAGCTTGCCAAGATCCCGTTTAATGCCCCCTTAATATCCCCTCGGATTGATTGCGTCCCTACGTATACGTAGCCATCCCGAAATTTCAAGATCCCCGGGAATCGAAACGACGCTCGATACGTCCCTGGAAACGTTCACGGCAATAGTAAGATAGAGAGAGAAAGAGTGAGAGAGAGAGAGAGGGGGAGGGGAGAGCTAGGGTTCATAGTAGCCGAAGCCGCGAAGCTGGCGTTTATTAGCAACCAGCGGAAAGTTGGCTGACCGGCTCGGAACCGAGTCCGGTGATCGTCTCGGACGGCGGATTGCGCGCCAGCAACACGGGTAGGGTGTATTGTTGCTGCTGGTGGTGCTACCGCGGCGACTGCTACTACTCTCGAGGCGCAAGCTGCTGGCTGCAACGATGTACAACCGCCACCAGTGCTGGCAACAATCACTAAACTCGAAATGGCCAAATGGCTCGTTCGCCGCGCCGACATTCGACGCAATCCCACATCCTCCTCTCTCTCTCTCTCTCTCTCTCTCTCTCGTTCTATCCTCTCGACGCGCACTCGACGTTCTATGTTCCTTCTCTCTCTCTCTCTCTCTCTCTCTCTTCCTCTCCTGTTTGCGTGCGATGCACACGCGCGAACGCCTATTTTCTCTCTCTCTCTCTCTCTTTCTCTGTGCGTGTGTGTTTCTCCCTTTATGCCAACAATCTCGCTCGTGTTTGTTGCGCGTCTGGTATCCACTTATTCGACGTGATACACGCCGTATATACATAACGCCACGGGTATACGTAGGTTTGCGGGATCGGCATGGGACCGGGATTAGCGTTAAGTCAGCGTTAAGTACGGCCACTGGGCCGAGATTATCGTATCTGGCCGCTATTAGCGCCGATATTGAAATCGTCTCTCGGGGAAGCTGGCTCGCAACACGCTCCGGCGTCGCTTCGATTGCTTTCGATCCCGATGCCAGCCTCACTCCGGCCGGATTCACGGGATCGAAGAAAGTGCGGGAAAGTGGTCGGATTGCAAATGCAACGGGGAATAGAGGGGAGAGGGGAGGGATAATCGTGAGATAATTGTAATTTCTGGACAAGTCTCGTGGACGTTCACTCGCAGGAACGTGCGTACACGTGTGTCTACATTGAACGTGCGAAATCGTAGAACAAATCGCGTTACTTTCGGGACAGGTAATTGAATCTTGGGTGAAGGTGATTGAACAGCGGGGAAGGTTAGAACAATAGGCGGATTATTTTAATCTTAATTTGGCGAGGAAACCTCGACGTTTAACCTCGACGCATTTGGATTATTTCAGATTAGGCTGATTTATGGCGTACTTTTGCGGTTAGGAAGTTTGTTAAACGTCGAGGAAAGTACGAAATGATCTTCTTAATTTTGAGCCAAAGCTTTTCTGACAAAGAAAACTCTCTGTCTCTTTCTCTCTCTTTCTCCTCTGCTTGCTTTTGTTACTCTGACGGCTGTTTCTTACTTTTGTAACTTTCTTTTGCCAGTAATAAGAGATTGAAATATTCGATAATCAAACGAAGTCAGAAAGATATAAAACGTGTAACAAATTAATTGATTACAGATAAACATTTGACAGTTCCCCCTCGTCAGGCATACTGTGTGTCACGTTGATACTTGAATCTCGTCAAAATTGATTACTCGTTCGATGCAATTCGTTCTGTCATTACGTAGAACGACTAATCGGTACGTGTACGGGAGAATTTTTTCTGAAAGAAAAAAAGAAGAACGAGCAAGAGAGGTACGGCGATAACCGCGAAGCTTCGTACGGGACGCGTAGAAACGCGTGTCCAACATGATTACTCGCTGGTATGAAAATCTTGTACCACTCGACAGCAAAGAAACCTGTTGACGAAGCATTTTCCAAATGATATTAAATTACACGATATTAAAACCAGTATTCCCTGTATTATGAAATCTCGAACAGTCGTTAAATCTTAACGAAGTGTAAAATACTTTGTACTCCCATGTAAATTTTATCTTTACGATTCTTTTTTTTTTTTTTTTGAAATTTTCTTGCTCTTCATGGAAACTTTTAAATGCAAGGTTAATTTAAGTTTGCGAATACGAGAGGGAGGAGGACAAGCACAACAATTATAAATAACACATGTGAGAGAAATTCCAAGAAAACGGACACTTAAAACTCGAGGATGAAGAAGATAATAAAGAGGAATCAAAAGTAACATTGGCAAGAAAAAAACAGAAGGTTAACCACTTGCGCTGGCAAATGATTGCGGACCGTAACGAGTGACCGAACCGTATACAATAATTCGTCGCTTTCTTTTTGACAACTCTTCGGTACGATGTCGCTGGATAGAAATTGTTTGAGAAGTAATAAATTTATTATTTGTTTTACTTAAATATACTTAAAACTGAGAAAATATTACAATTTTAGAACAGAAAATTCTCGACGTGCGTGGCACGTCATTCCAGCGCAAGAGGTTAATATCATTAGAATATTATTATTGTCAAAATTATATTGACTGCAGTGTGCCATATATGAAATATCTAAAAAATTACAGATTGGAAAATTATGTATTTCAACCACTTTGGTAGTACTGACTGCGGACCATAACGAGTGACCGAACCGTATACAATAATATAATAAGTTCTTTCTGAACTCGTCGGTACGATATCACTGGACAGAAATTATTCAGAAATAATAAATTTATTATTTGTTTTGCCTGGATTATACTTCAGTATACTTGAGGGGTCAGGACAGTTTGAAATTTTCAAAAAATCGATTTTTTTGTTTTTTTTTTATCTTAAATAGCAGTTTGATGTCTTAGAAACAAGATACAAAAGGTCCTAGCCTTATTAAAACGACTTATTTTTGCATAATAATAAATCTGTGGTTACAGAATAATTGAATTTGCATCAGAAAAAGGGTATTGCATTTGAGAAAAGGTTGCAATTTGGGACAAAACGTTCCAGCGCAAGAGGTTAAAAGGAACCGAAGGTTAGCGGAAAGTAAGAAGAGGAGCAAACAGAAATGGAAAATCAAAAGAAACTTGAAGACAGAAGAAAACAGGAGAGGAGAATGAAGAACGGAGCGGAAAAGGGGACAGCAGAGCGTAAAAGTTCAACACGCGGGTTGATAGTTAACTGGCGCGGAAGAAGCCAGAGATCGGATTTACGTCGATTTATGAATCCGACGGTTCATTCGTGATCACTGGTCCACGCGATCCCATATACCAGCTCTTTGAAGCTCGCGCGGCGCGAGTTACCGCGGAATCGGCTAATATAATGACGTCGTTCTGCGTGTCAAGTGCGGAGGAGTGCCGTGCATACACTTCTGCCAACACACGCGCGCGTATCGTGCCAGATTCTAGCAATCTGGCTGGGTGCGTGTGCGTGTGTGTGTGTGTGTGTGTCGTTCGGACCTCTCTCGGCGTGTAATGATCCTCGTACGATCGTGTATTAACACGGCGAGATCCGCGCAGTTAATCACCGAAACGCGTCGAATCTTATCTCGTTCGAAGCTGGCACGATCGAACGAACAGCGAAAGTTTTCCTTTTGTGGAAAAGGAGAGAGAGAGAGAAAACGAGAGGAGGTGGGGGAGAGTCAAGGTGGTTCGAAAATTGACGCCCAGCCGATTAATTCCGCGACGTTTACGAGCTTAATCGCGCGGCCATCAGGCCTCTCCTCGTTTCGAGAACGCTCTTGTAATAGAGCGAGAGCGAGAGAGAAAGAGAGAGAGAGGGAGGAAGGAAGGAAGGAAGGAAGGAAGGAAGGAAGGAAGGAAGGAAGGAAGGAAGCAAGACGCAGAGATCGAAGATCGAAATTGCTCGTCGCGTTGTCGTTATCGGCCAGCTCGTTTACGGCTCGCTTCTTGGTGTTTAAAAATGACATGTTTCAAAAAAAAAGAAAAAAGAAAAGAAGAAGAAAAAGAAGAAGAAGAAGAAAGGAGAGGTTCGTTTAAATGAAGCAGCCGTTTCGATGCACGCGCTTCGCGGCAGGATAGGTCGGTCGTCTCTCGCCGCGCTCCGGATCTTCGGATCGGCTCGTTCCTCAAAACGCTCAATTATCTCCCCCCCGGCTCGGCTGGGGATGCGAGACGAGACGATTAACGATCGGTTGGCGTTTCAGCAATTAACACGAGCCGATAGCGCGGCGCTCGCTGCATTAAGGAGCGGCTCGACACCGCGATACAGTGCGAAATCGTCTGAAATACATGTGTACGTACAGGGTGTGTTTTAAAATTTCCCTCGAAATATATGCACGTTCGTGTTTGATTTAATTGCTGGCGATACTGTTTTAACTCTGTGCCACTCCTTTGTCGAGTGTGACTCGACGTTAGTTTTTATCGCAGGAACCCTGACGTCGAGTCGCACAAATTGTCAGTTAAATTGTCGAGAAAAGGACAAAAAAAAGCAAAATTGAAGAATAGTTTCGAGTGAAAGAGGTCAAGCTTGTGTATTAGTAAATCATTTCTTGGGCCTGACGTGTGACGTCAATAACATTACTAGATATACAGTCAGAAAAGTAATAAATAATCTATGGTAAAGAGGTGAGAAAAAGTATGAAATGATTGAAAGAAAGTATATTTTCGCTGACAATTTAATATTCATTTAAAGTTTATTATTCGTCAAAGTGCATGTATGTTTAAATGCACTCGTACACTGCTGAACGAAAGTGGAGTGTAAAAATGCTGCTGCAATATTTATAATTATATTCACCGTGAAACGAAAAAAGGAATTTATATCGATAGACTACGACGCAATAGCCACGTCGTGCTAGTTGCTTCAATTCTAAAACACCTTGTACGTGTAGCTTGCCGGACATACATATACACATACACATTGAAGACACAAGTAAGAACAAGCGTGACACAGAAACGAACGAACGAGCTTAATTAAATACCGGATTTTTCTATCTGAGCTCTGTCGGGTTGAGTTCTAATCGCTTGATGCTCCCCTCTAATCAGCGGATCGTGCTTCTTCCCCCCATTCCTTGCAATCTCTCTCTCTCTCTCTCTTTCTCTCTCTCTCTCTCTTCTGGGTTGTTTCTCATCCAAACAACGCTGCTTCTTCTCTCCGTTTCGCTTCACGTCGCGAGAGCGCAAGGCTATCCGTCTTTCTCTACGATTCCGGGGCCGCTCTCCCACAGGGCGAGAAAGACCGAGAGAGCCAGGCGAACGAAACAATCCGTGAACAAGCTACTACACGTAACTTCCCCGATGTATCTTGACGATTAGATTCAGGCGAACGGTAGCGAGCCGTGAGTTTGTACCGGATAAACGCGACGCGACGCGAGACGACGACGCCGCCGGACTTGGAGGAAACAGAAAGAAAAGAGGGCTTAATTAAGAGACGAGATGTCCCCTGTCTCTCCACTCTTTCTATCTTTTTCCTTCTCTCTCTCTCTCTCTTTCTATTTTCCCTCTTTATATACAGGGTGGGTCATCACACATTGCCATCTAGATTTACGTCATTATTATTACGCGCAGCGAAAAATGTTTCAGATGAAGTTGAATGGTTTCGAGAGGGGCACATTTTGATGATACCAGTTTCCTTGCAAGTGGGTGGACGTGTGAAGGTCATTAACGTTTTTTTAAATGGAATCATATATTTTTTATTGCATCAGTTGATGCACCTAGATATTAACTTGATAATTATTTATGTTAAAAAATCATTATTTTGGGAGATATTTTAATTTCAATTTTGTAAAATCTATGCGTGAAAGACAAAGACAGTATATATATATAAGTATATATATATATATATAAGAATACTATACTTCTTCTTCCATGTCTTTCATAATTTATAATAGTACAAAATATTTAATTTTCATAATTTATAATGATACAAAATATTTAATTTTCATAATTTATAGTAATACAAAATATTTAATTTTCATAATTTATAATAATACAAAATATTTAATTTCATAATTTATAGTAATACAAAATATTTAATTTTCATAATTTATAATAGTACAAAATATTTAATTTTCATAATTTATAATAGTACAAAATATTTAATTTCATAATTTATAGTAATACAAAATATTTAATTTTCATAATTTATAATACAAAATATTTAATTTTCATAATTTATAATAATACAAAATATTTAAGATAATTTTACAAAATTAAAATTAAAATATCTCCTAAACTAATAATTTTTTAACATAAATAATACTTTTCTGTAAAGAATATCAAGGTGCATCAACTGATGCAATAAAAGTATATGATTCCATTTAATAAATTAATTAAATTTAAAGTTAAAAAAACGTTAATGACCTTCATACGTCCTCTACACGTCCACCCATCTGCAAGAAAACTAGTATCATCGAAATGTGCCCCTCTCGAAACCATTCAACTTCATCTGAAACATTTTTCGCTTGCGTGTAATAATAATGACGTAAATCTAGATGACATTGTGACCCACCCTGTATGCATATATATATATATATATATATTTTTTTTTTTTTTCGCTCTGTTACAGTTCGGCGTTTCAGCATCTTTCTTTCTGTTCCTGATTTCGCCGTTTCGTCTTCTTCTATTTACCTTCTTGCCGCAACGCTCTCCTCTCTTTTTTTGCGCCGGGATAGTTTCGGTTTATTTGGCGTTCCGCGTTTGCGGGAGATTTGATGGATTCGACGATCGATACAAGGGAAGTTTGTTTGGTCGCTCTGATTGTTTGGAGGGTTGTTTCATTTGGATGATGAGAGAGAGAGAGAGAGAGAGAGAGAGGCGATCTAGCTTTCTTGCGATTAGTTCGGCCGCGGTGATTCGATTCGTTTGTAATAATTGAACGATATTCAGCATGATTGAACGGCAATGCGTTTCTAGGCGAGAAACTCGCAATTCGTAAATCGGCGAAACGTTGTAGAAATAACGCGATTGTATCGTCTTTGACAGAAGATGGATTATCGAGAATGTTATTTTACATACAGTGACGAGCAAAAGAAAGTTTAAAATTTGTCTATGTGATACTAATATATAGCTAACATTCACAGTTGTGTTTCACGAGGAACAATAAATGATTATTATTAATATTGATAAAAAAAAATATTAGTATATTAGCATAAAAACAATCATTCATTGTTTTTATTAAACAAACTGTGGATTTCAGCTACTCGACCAAGGCAAAAATTCTCAAAAATTACAAGTGTCTTCGAAATTCGACTCAAGTTTGGCAAAAACCTTCCACGAACCCCTGAACGATCGCCGATCTGTGTCTAAAAAAGCGTCTTCCCGGATTTTCGTTTCGCCAAAACTCGCGTATCGCCAAGAATCCAAGGGAGCAGGGAAACGAGCCAAACAGCGGACTAAAAAAAAAAAAGGAAAAAAAAGGAGGGGGAGGGGGAGAAAGCCAAGCCGAAAGAGAGAACGAAAAACAAAAAGAAAAAAACAAAAATCTGCAAACGACGAAACGACGAGTTCTCTGGTGTTCCGGATCTCCGCGATGCCTAAAAAGCTAATAAAAGTCGCGGCAGATAAAACGCGACGCACTATCTCGTCGTCGACGGTGAACGATCCAGAAGGAGCACGGACAGCAGAGAAAACGAAAGAAAGAAAGAAAGAAAGAGAGTCTGAAAGGAACTTCTTTTTTCTTCGCGTCCAAGAGGACAGACCGAGCGACAGAGAGAAAGTCGAGCCTCGTGAACAGAGGGGCCAGTCTCGTGAAAGGGAAGGTCGAAAAGGAAAGAAGAAGAAGAAGAAGAGGAAAACGATAGA
>NW_025110264.1:109688-173396 GCF_011392965.1 Frieseomelitta varia
GGGGGGGGGGGGACGGTCGAGACCACTTGGACCGCTCCTTTTGTCCCCGGAGAAGGCGCGAGATATCTCTCTTTATCCGGATTAAGAGGCGAAAGGGGTCAAGACTCGGGGATTAATAATTTGTCCCCGGGAAGGGGAGGCAGTGATCACGCTCGGACGTATCAGCAAGACGGCTCGTGTCGTCCTGTCACGCCGAGTGGTCCCTTCTTTCGCCCGTTCGGTTCCCTTCGCCACTCGTTGGTCACTCGTCGTGCATTTTGTCGAGAGCACGCCCGGACCAGGACCCGGACGTCGAAAATCGTCGAGCAGAATCGGTACCAGAACCGGACGACGACCGGCCCCGGGGAGAAACCAGAGGGAGAAAAAGGAGCGCGAAGCAGCGAGAAAGACGAATCGGCAGGATGGTGGAAAAGGAAGAGAGAGAGAGAGAGAGAGAGAGAGAGAGAGAGAGAGAGAGAGAGAGAGAGAGAGAGAGAGAGAAAGGGAAGAGGATACAGCCGCAGGCAGAAATACGACGAGGCGGAGCAGATAAACGACGTATCGAGCACGCCTGTTGAGAGAGCGTTTTCGTTCGATAAACAGAATAATTTGATGTCGTCGTGGTCGTCGGCACGATTGATAAAACCGGACCGCGTCGATGGAAACGCGGCCCCGGAGAGGCCTCCGACCAGTGTTTGTCCCGAGATAATACACGCTCGTTGCGCCGATACCGGTCCGCTGATAATTTATAAGCACGAGCGCGCTCGCGCCTACCATCCGCGATGCGTCCAGCGATGTCGCGGGACGGGACACGGGAATGTGTTAAAGCTGGCGTTAAAACGGCTTCCCGTTTTCGTAAGGAACGGCCCGAAGAGCAAGTGACGCAAGTGACTGCGAATGATAATTTTAGAAGCGTGCTTTGATCGGGCCATTCGAGCGGAACTGAAAGAATTTTATTTTTTGACTGGCAATTGTCAATTGCAATATTATAATTATCAGTTGTAACATTATAATTACAAGTTTGTAATATCATAATTATCAGTTTGAGGGAGTAATGTTTCTCAAAGGCTTGGCAAGTTTCGGTACAAACTTACTGAAAATCACACACGACAGTAACGTGGATCCAAACATTTCTAGATTTGTTTTTGTAAGAACAACTTTCTTGAAATGTCGTGTTGACAGTAACGATGCGAAACTTCGAAACCAAAATACATACGGCGATCAGAAATTCAAAGAAAAATAAATAAAATAAATAAAAATGATAATAATCTAAATTTAACAGAGAGAGCAGTCGGACTGAGATATAAAACACGTATAGTTACGTAGCGATATTGTAAAATGATAATTGGAAATGAAAAAAAAACATAATAGAAGGGAGGAAGTCTGATTTCGCAACACAGCTGGTTATACATAAAATATTTATGGAAACGTTGGTGTATAAAATATCGTCTGCTTAATTGGTATTCGAAAGAACGAGGATTAAACCAAATTACACATAGTGGAGATGCAGTAACAGTTGAATACTCACCAGTCGGTATTGAATTAATTCTGGCGAAATTTGATTCGGAAATTTACTCAAGAACCGAGTGTCGAAAGTCACTGTCGAAACGTTAACGTTAATGAAGAATGAGAACGGAAGAGCAAATTTCCTGTCATTGAAGCTGAATCATAGTTGATGTTTAATAAACACTTGATCAATAGTATTTCTATATATATATATATATATATATATATATATATATATATATATATATATTCGTAGCGCCGAGTTTGTTACTTCGAGCCAATTCCAAGCAGTGAAAATAACTCTCGATCGAATTAGCCAGACCATTCACCGTTCAATTAAACGCACTCTAATCTTTCTGTAATTAAAACCGATTAAAACACGTAGATGAAACAAGTGAAACTTGCATTTTTTTTATTAAAACATGCATGCTGCAACGTGCACTTTCTAATACGGTAGATACTTTCTAAATAAACACACGGAGCAATTGTTGGCATATTGAACACGATATTGATGTTCTTTTTTTTTTTTTCTTGGTATAAAAATAATAAAACGAAGATAAAAATAACTATCATATTTTTTTTCTTTTTTTGTTAGGCTACAAAGAAATCCTCATAGGCGTCCATGTTTGAACTAGTCTTGAAGGTTGTTTCATTCTGCTTTTTCCGGTTTACTTACGTTTTACGACACTGCAGAAGAATAAAACGGTGGCAAACTTTCCAGAAGAAAGGAGACTGTTGTTGCAACTCTAAACCAAAAGCAAAAGCTCTGGAAAGTCCTTCGATCCGTTTCGTAATTACAATGTCGTAACAGAATCGTTAGAATGATAACTCGATTTCCTCGAGTGGAAGGAAAACGCTTCGGACGTGCAAAATGCGTCTTCGAGTGTCTCGCGACGAGGGACGAGCGTTTTATAAGAAGACGTATGAACGTACTTTTAACGTTGGCACCGATTCAAAAGCGTCACGCGTATTCGCAATTTGTCACACGCGGGGCTCTCGATGGAATAAGAATAACAGAGTGTGGAGCAAGATCGGCTAAATAAATCTCGCGCCGATCGTTCAAGATCGTTTCTCAGCTCTCAGTTTCTTCGAGTCATCGGCGACGTGTTTAGAAAAGGCGGAGCCACGCGGTCCGCAACAGTGCAGACAACATTTGGAACGACGTTAACTCGAAGGCGCAAAACACGTCGATTATATTGATTTCGCAGTTACGAAACGAAACTACGGCCGATTAACGTCGAAGGTTTGTATTTAAATTGTCATTGCAAACAGCGAAGAGTTTAATCCGAATGTAATAATATAATAATCCGGTACGGGTTATTAAATGTTATTTTCTTTCACCTTTTTTCAGCTTATCAAAAAAAAAAAAAAAAAAAGATGTAAATTCGAGATTAAATAAATTCTAATTTCAGGTAATTTGAGTTTCTCTCTCTCTCTCTCTCTCTCTCTCTCTTTTTAATAAAGATTTTTATTGTCACAAAATAACAGCAATAACGAGCAAGCGGTAGCTTTTTAAGTAGTTGCCGGAATGTTATGCAATTTAATGGCTCGTAAAATTCCTATGAAAGAATCGTAACAACTTTTTCAATATACATGCATACATACATACATACATACATACACAGATATGTCAGCCCAGCGACATTAAATTGATTTTTCACCAATGAACCTCGTTAGTCCATCCGGCAAAAGAGAATAAATTGCGACAAAAAATTTCGAGATTCAATTTGAAAATGTTGCGTATTTAAATTGTTCCGGGCAAGCTGCAAATCAATATAATTCCACGTTCAAATATTTTTGAATATTTACTGCCGAGTGAGCTGGAGGTTATTCGCAGCAAAGCACAGTGATTTTCATTACATGCCCCATGTATACACACCTGTAATTGTATTCTTAAACGTTCTTCTTCCGATGTTTCAAATTCGAGGGCCAAATGTAGGACAAAGAACGAACACGTCTCGGAGTGCAACAACGTCTTGTCCCACTGTACTCGTCCTCGTTTCGAAAAACTTTCAAGAAACCGAGGAATATTCGCAAATGGAGTGCTCAGGTTCTAGTTTGCGGTCAGTACGCCCATATTCTTATGACCGTCGTCATCTTTGTGAATCGCAAACGAAAGTTTTCCTTTTTCTTCTTCTCTCTCTCTCTCTCTCTCTCCTTCTCTTCCTCTCTTAGCAGTATCTGTTGATGTTAAACTTTTGTGGGCCAGCGGTCCATTACAGTGATAACGTTGCAACCACCGGTTCTGCAGCACTGCATCGAGAAGAAACTGCTTTTCAATCTTCAAAGAGAGATTTTCTTGACCCTTTGCAACCAGATTTCTCGTTTGTTTCAAGGCGAAATTTGACGAGATTGATCAAAGTTCTTTTTTTTTTTTTTTTTTTTTTTGAGAGGAATGAGTATTAGTAGAGATTCACGATTGCTATGAATATATTGCTCGATGACTGGATCTTTAGATCTTTCTTTGTTCGATAGTTGATAGTATTTAGATTTTTTTTTTTTTTTTAATGCACTTTCAATCTCAATTTGAGATTATTTTGCACTTGGATTCTTCGTTAAATTTCTTATTAACACTAGAATACTAGATCAAAGTATAATATTCGTAACAAAGAAATTAAAGTGCAAGATACAAGAAGAAATTAGTAATACGATAGAGAACACAAACTTTTGTTAATATATTTTATTAAAAATCACTCGAGTGTCTAAAAATACGCTGTTATAAGTGTAGAAAATTATAAATTGATCATTTTGACCATTCCACGCAATTTAATTTCTCTTTTCTTTCTGCCTTTCTTTTAAGTTACGTAACACTTTTCTAACAAAACGATAAAACCAGAGAATCCAACCTGATTTTCTAAATTATTTTAAAGCGCGAAGCTTTCATTTTCACAATATATCTTCAAAGATATTTTTACATCGTTTCCAACAGATACCTTTTATCTCGAAAATTTTGCAAATTCAAACGTCTTTACGGAACGATGATAGAGTCTCTTTCACAATTAAATCAATCACAATCTCGAAGCGATTGAAACGATCCTCTAAAATTTCTCGTACGATTTTTTTTTTCGCGAAGATGGTAAAAGATGAAAGTATCGACAATTTTTCATTGAGTGTGTATATATACAGATGTATATATATATATATATACAGAACAGTATAAATATATATACATATATACAGAATATACAGAACAGTATAAATATATATATATATATATATATACAGAATATACAGAACAGTATAAATATATATACAGAAAAGAAAATCTAGAACACGAAGAATCTCTCGACTCCCTCGATCTCGGAAATTGTAAAACACATTTCGCAAAGAAAAACCTCTCTCTCCCTCCCACCCTCGGCGAAGTATAGAGTACCTACCGGTAGTCAGACTGTAATCTGCCCGTAAACGGCTTAAGTACGCTAATTCTCCGTACCTTGAGAAAACATCTCTCCGACGAAGGCTCTTAGAAACGCTCGTTAGGCTTGCTTTGTGAGCCACGTGATTGGTATACCCAATGGCTCGCTTTTACGAGGATGCCTCCTCTACCTAACCGGCTTCTCCGTCGTAGCCACGACGTTCTGATCTCGATTCTGTAACACGTGAGAATCGAAAGTCAGGCTCGGCGAAACTGCCGAGAACAACGGGATACGTATCAACGCGGGGCGAAGGCGATTTCGAACACGCGTCTAATACCGATTATACCACGGTTTACACGAGCGTCTTCCGTTTCGACGCTCGGCGCAACAAATAGACCAACGCCGGCCGTTCAGCGTGGTCGTTGAAGGAGGGAGAGAGCGAGGAGGCGCGTGTTTCTCACGGGTGGACGCGCGAACGAGAGCCCCGTCTGCTCGCGTGAATTTAATCGGATCGTTGGAAACGCCGATCCGACCGGATGCCTCGTATCAATCGGCTTGCCGTGAACACCGCGCACGAAACCACCGCTAATGAAATCGTACCGCGCTCCGAGGGCGAAGGATTCTCGCTGGTTCTGTAACGCGGCCGTGATATTCGGCCCCTCTCCTTCTCCTCTCGTTACCCGCAGTCTCTGCCACCACACGCACGTACATTCGTCGCCCCGAGGTGTGTGTTCCCCCTTCGTTTCTTACTTTTCTTTCTCCTTGCCTCCTCGTGGATCTTTCCTTCTCGTCGTATGCTTGCTCTCCGGAGTATTCCCGACTTATCATGGCAGACGCAGACAATTTTCCGACGCAGGCATTCCTCCTTTGTCATTCGTTTGCGTTTCGTGCGGTTATAATTGTTTGTGTGGTGCAACATGTATTATAAATTATTATACGTCGTATTTATGTATATATATATATGTATGCATAGATGTATATACAGGCCAGAAACGAAATAGGAACAGAATATAATTTTTATAAGAATATAATCTTATATTTTCAAGTGAATATATTTATTTATGTTATTACTTATATTTATTTGATGTTAAAGTAGTTTTTATTTTTCTTACCAGACCTAACCTATATACGTTAATATACGTACGATACAACGTATATTAATGTATAATTAATTTACGTAGTTTTTCACATAATTAACTACATTCCAATGCAAGATAACAAATGAATGAAATAATGCTGGAGTTTTTGAAACGACGATCCCTAAATTTCTACGCAGGTAAATAATTGAAATCGAAACGAATATTCTGTGTCGGTGAAAATCAACATCAATTTTACAGAGATAGGATTATGATAGAAATAAAATTTTATTTTGTAATTTCACGTGAAAGAAAACGGGAGATATCATAATTTCACGAACGGAAGCATTGGTGAGGCGAAAGATGTAGAAATTATTTTTAAAACTGCAATGATTCTCACTTAATTTTCTTAATTCCGAGGGAGGAGCTTCTGGTTTACATAAATTCGCACCGAGGAAAAAAAAAAAAAACGTATAAGAGCAAAACTTCAGCAAACAAGATAATCAACTTCGATGCGTAACTGAAAGCATAAACCAATTAAAGTGAAATACTTTGTACAAACTTTGTCGTTTGCAATTATCGAAATTTACTATTTAACCAGAAAGGACCGTTTAACTTTATCAAATTTAAGCGTCCAATGCTGCGAATGCGCATTCTGCGAAAGTGGAAACGTAACGACGTGTGTATTTATACGTGTTTTGTAACAATAAATTAAACGGGAATGCAACGAACAGTTGGCAGTGTATACACGTGTACGTGTACAGCCAGGCATTTCTGCCAGCGTCTCGAAATTCTGTCTACTAAATAACTTGAAGAATTTCGTCTTCACGTTCAAACAGTCGGGCATTATGTTCGTGTGTGCTTTCCAAAGATATCCGACGGCGTAGCAAAAATAAACAGCTGCTGGAACAACACGGAACAGACAAATACTAGTCCCCGTTTCGAAAGCCACACTAACGAAAAAAAGGAGACACACGCGTTTCAATTAACAACGCCTCAATAAACTGTGAACAAATTTTTCCCTGGCGTTTTACGTTTTTAGAAACTCGACCGCGTTTCTCTCTCTCTCTCTCTCTCTCTCTCTCTCTCTCTCTCTCTCTCTCTCTCTCTCTCTCTCTNCTCTCTCTCTCTCTCTCACTCACGGACGCGTTCGTCATCCGAGAATAAAGCTGTTAACTCGAAGAGCAAACACGTAAGACCAGCGAAATTACAATTCGCCATTGTTCGATCAATTATGAACATAATACCGCAGACGGTGAGAATATAAAGCTCGGTTTATCGCAAACGATCGTGTCCCGAGAAGCTTATCGATCGTGCAAATAACAACGTTGCAAATCGATCTTACGCTACGGCCGATCTACGAAAGAGAAAGAATTCGTAGAAACGAAAGAAAAAAGAAACAGACACGAGAAAAGGTTAAACAAAATAAAGAATTAAAAAAAAGAATCGAGAGATCTAAATTCGAAATAAAACGCTAACGAAGTGTTTCGAAAAATAAAAGCGAATCTGGATAGAGAGGTCAACGAATAATTTTACACTCGGTACAAACAGCCGCGCGATGCCAGAGAATCGGAACTAATCTGTGCACGGTTTTATCATCGTGGCGTGGAACGCTCTCTAAAAACCTAGTCGAAAAACCACACGTTATATCCATGGTAATACCGGGCGAATACTCGGGGAATTTTGTACTCTGGCTCTCTTGCTCATTCTCTCTCCCTTTCTCTCCGTTCCTCTCTCGCCGTACTTTCTCACCTGCCTACACGGGGAGAGTACACGGCGGTATCCTTAGCAGGGACCATTGTGTATACGCATCGTGTATTCACAGCTCCGCGAGACAAAAGAGACTACCTCCTTACGTGGTTCGGCAACGACTGGCCCGGGTGAGAGATGAGACTACGTAATAGTCGAGCGCGGATTCGTAGCTCGCTGCCTGATTGGTCGTTGCCGCGCGCTCATTGGTCGGCTCGCCCGAGCTGTTTCCACGGCGGACTCCACGCGGACTGCCTTCTCCCGTCCTTGTCCCACTCTTGGCCAACAGATTGTTGTTTCCGTCTCGCTTGTACCGCAACCTGTGTTCCTTCCCTGTCTCTCTATCGGCGGGATATTCGAACGTCGTCGTCGCACTTGCGACAGATACGATAGCAACCACGGTCGGCTGTTCTCGAGTCTCTCATTCTCCTTCTCGCAGTCTTTCCTTGCCTCGCGGCTCTTCAATCCTTCTTTCTCTTTCACCCTGCCACCCGTCTTTTTCCATCGTCGTCTCACTCTTTCTCTCTCTCTCTCTCTCTCTCTCTCTTTCTCTTTTTTTCTCTCTCTGTTCGTCGTTCATCCGTTTTCTCTGTCGAGCCCGCGAAAACAGTCTCTCAGCAGCAAAGCAGCGAGATCCCCCGGACGAGATATGAATTCACGTTCCTCCTTTTATATTCCACGCTCGCCTGCCCTCCATTTTGCTTGCTCGAGTCCCTTGTCTGCCTCGCCGATCTGCGACTACCGTATGTGTCGGCTGCACGGCTATCTCACAGACTTCACTCCTTTCCTCTCCACTCCTTTTCTCGCTCTCGCCCGAGAGAGCTATATATACGCGTATGATCGTGTTGTTCCGACGTCGTCGTCTCCGTTGTCTTCGTCGTCGTCGTCGTCGTCAAGCTCTCTTGGCCGCCGACGTGCTGCTTTGTACGATAGATGCATATAATACGTATACGAGTAGTGCTTGGACGTTTGCGATGGTATGTGCAAGCGTACACACTTGCATACGTATGACACACTGAAATATCTATATGCTCGTACAACGTGGTCAGCTGTGAACGCTGAACAGAAGAAGAGACACAGAGGTTGGAGCCAAGCAGTTTTTGCTGTGTGCGACGTGAGAACGAGATGGCGACGAAGAGAGAGTAGAGAGAGAGAGAGAGAGAGAGAGAGAGAGAGAGAGAGAGAGAGAGAGAGAGAAACGTCAGCGCGAGCAGGCATTGCCGCGAAAGAAAACGAAGAAGAGGAGAAACGAAGCGTTAAATATTAAAAACAATCCATCAATTAGCGTTAATGTCCGAGCATCGAGCGAGCCTGCTGCTACGCTCTCTTCTCGCTCTCCGTGGGGACACGTGTCCTTGCGTAACTGTGCGACGATCGCACGACTTCTCCATCACGCGTCGCATACGTGTACGTGTGTATGCAATATGCACGTATGTATGTACACACGCGACGGCTGGTAGGTATCATTTCGGTTCGTTAGGCGCGGCCCGCTGTCGTATAGGCGTTACGCGGTGTACATACGTCGTGTGCAAGGTATACATATGTAAAGTGTACACACGTGCGGTTGCACTACGCTTCGCCCTCCATTTGTACGTACACATGTACACAGCCGTGCATGAGTATATGCGTATGCGTATATACGTACGCACAGATGAACGTGCGCACGTGTGTACGGCGATCTGGCCATCGGTTGTCGATGATATTCGCATCGTGCCGAGACGTTTCCTTTCGTTGGGGTTAGCCGCTTCGTAAACGACCGACTGACTGGTCGGTCGATCGTTCGAACGGAAACGGTGGATCGAGACGAAAAGATCCCGAACCCCTTTCCCGGATCTTGCCTTCCTTACCTGGCTGAATCGAGTCTCACTTCTCTGGGTTGTATATCTGCACCTAGATGAATCGAGTTGGGAAGGGAATGGAAATCTGTGTTGGGATATATACTACCAGTCGGCACATGGTTGCCATGCGTCCGTGTTTATTGCCTGTACTTTAGAGATTACGGTCGCCGGGTGCACAGAGGTAAAAGGAGATACATACGTGCACAGAGTAGAAAGAAAATCACCAACTTATCGTGATGTTATAAATATCTCTATTTCGTGAAATTCCATAAAATCATAGAACGTAGGGAGAAAGAAGGGGGAGATTTGTCTTTGAAATTTCTCATGATCACGATGTCACGAGGAACGTGACAATTCTTTTATTCGATAATGTTCGTTATTCGAAAGGATTTTGCGACAAGTATAAACGTCAGAAATAAAAGCGTCGCCGCTTTACATTTATGGATGGAAATCCGAGGGGCTACCTCGATATAAGGTACGAGGTAAGGAAAAACCATCTTCGTAGAGAGCATGTATTCGTGATACGTATATATATGTGCGTGAGTATATGCATGTAGGATCGGCCGATACGCGCGATACTTCTACTCTCTGATTTTTTTTTTTCAAATAAATTTTTATTTCACTCGGATAGAGGATTATTCGTTACTCCCGAGTGACTTCGTCTTATTCGCTCGACTTTCTTTTTTTAGTCAGAGAAGAATCTTACATCGGAAAATATACTTAAAATTCTACTCGTATCGCGTTCTATGCAAACGATCCGCAATCTCGCTCCAGAGACAGTGACCAGGGAGACTCATTCAGCCGATTTACAAGGGGAACAACCGTTTCGCGCATTCCCGAGGCAGTTGTCGTGCCACCACTGCGATTAGGAGTATTGTGGAGTTCGCGAGTTTTGGCTAATCGGGCGGGGCCATTCTTCGGGGCGAAGATCGAAGGAAAATTGACCTTTAACTTCAAGTTTCACGCGTTCTCCAGGTGCTTGCCACGTGAAACGTAACAGTAGAACTGCGTGATAAATTATTACAGGCACGATAAGAGTGACCTAGGGTAATATTTTTTTTTCCACAGAGAAGAAATCGAAAGTGTAGAATATTGCTCTTCGGGCGAGATTTCTCAGAGAAACTTGACTTTGCTGATATGGCAAGTTTTACTAAATTTATTATTAAAGAAATTAGGAGAACTGGTTTACTATCTATTAAACATTCCTTGATTTTCAAATTATACGTTGGTATATTTAGGGAGACGAAATTTTGTTTGATACATGAATATTGATAACAAGATAAAGAAATATTAACGAGTAATTAAAACTAGATATTAATTAGCTCGCGTGTATCGATGGTCATAAATAATTTTAAATAAATATTGATCAAAACTTTCCTATCAACGATTATCAAATAATCAAAATGTTCGCGTACGATATTAATATTTTGAAAAGAAACAGTTCGCGCAGTACAGAAGTTAGGGAAATTTAACGTTACTTGAAATTCCTAATAAACCTTCACGGAAAAAACGGAGCCTTCTTCAAATAATATCCTACCTCGTATATCAGAGCTCAGGACGTGAACTACGAAGTAGAAAGTTGCCTGCTTCGTACAACTAGTAAAGACAGAGTAACCTTTGAACTTAATAATTTATTTATCTAAGGGTTCCGCTTTTAATGGATCGTTACGTTGTTGTTGCACGTTAATATAAGATTACATTATATTTACAATTTTCGAACGTCAACATCGATCTAACTAAAAATTAACCTGTCTTTGATAATTTTTAATCCCGCGCCAAGAAAAAAAAGAAGGGTTTCTACGTGAACGACGACCTAGTTAACGGGTCGTTAAGAAGAGAGCGCTAACAAAGCGAGACAATCATCAGCGAGAGCCGAGTTTTTCAAAAGAAACCGAGCTTGAAAAGTAGAAGAACGGTAGAGTAACAGCACAAATGAATTCTACAACACTGGCCATGCAATCATGTCGATCCTTCCTTTTCTTTCTCACGAGGAACGTGAGGTCTCTGAATATTGATTATTTTATTTTATTCTCAAATTGTAGATTTTGGGAGAAATATTTTACTCAGCAAAAGTATCTTATTGATAGACATTTTATCATAATTCTGAACGTCTAAACTATGCTCTATACAAGTTCGATCTCAAAAATAATTCCTAAAATGATGTACTTCGAAGTACGATATTGTTATCGACTTGCACGAATCAAAATCTAACACTAGATCTTCAACTACGTTGCGTTATAAATTTAAACATTGTAAAACTAACTTTTCTACAAACTAAAATTCTGACCTGTTGATACTTCTTTGTCCACCAGAGAGCTAACAGTTTACCAAAGTTTTCTGTATGTTGCGAGATATACGTTTAAAGAATTCCTCAGAGAGAACACGTCGAAATTACCCAATTGCTCTGGCGATCGGTAATCTCGAAAAACGGGTCTTGAAACACGGGGGAAGGGAGCTCATTACACGGTGTCCCTCTGTCTCTCGATGTTTTCTCGCATTGCTGGTGACCGATACGCTTTCGTTTATCGTGGGCCCTGTTGCATATATGTAAGTAAGCATTTACGTGGTTATACGCGAGCCCCTTGTACGTGGCTCCTTGAAAGGATCTCGTTAAGCCTGGTCGCGGATCGTACGCGATCGGACTTTTTCATCGGAGTAAACGGTCCAGCGGAATCGCATTATCGAATCACCGGCGACTGGTATAATTAACTCGTCCACGTCGCTTATTTATTCCCTCTCGGCCTATATCGCCGTCCGCGTAAAACAGCCTGTCAAACGTGGCCGCCGATGAACCTGTCTCGCGTCCAGATAATCCGGTAAGACGTTTAGCCAGCGTGTTGGTCAGTTTTAATCGGGATCATCCCGTATCGCTGACTTACATTTCTGTTTTGTTGATCTTACCGAGAGGGGATGGTGGTTGGCCGATTGAAATGCGCTGAGATGCACGAGATGTTTCAACGCTGGCGGATCAGGGGGATTAAAATATAAGATTCGCGAATTAAGAAATGGAAATAAGCAAGTTATAAAGAAACGTTTAATGTAAATTTGTAGAAGTTAATTCAAAAATCCGCGAATCCTGCATTATCCTAAGCGTGTAAAATCTCGATTACGAGAAATTGCAAATGCCCACGTTACACTAACAAAATTGGATCTGTTATATTGTTAGAAAATCTCAAGAAGAAGAACTCACCATCGACCCGAGGTGCATGAGCAAATGAACGAAAGAATCCGAAACGAGAGAGAAAAAAATCAGATCGGAATGACGAGCGGAAGAATGGTCTAGATTCCGCCGGGGAGATGAAAGAGAAAGAAACTGAGAAAGGAAAAGGCGGTGGTGGAAAGAGGAAGGAGGTGGTGGCGAGGTTGGAACATTTGACAGAACACTTTGTGTCTCGAGCCGTGGCCAGTGCAACGACATGCATCGGCCGCAGCAAGGGCGACATTATCGCCGGTTGCACACACCGCGCGGCTGCGGATGGTGCGGTATGGTGGTTAGGGGCGGTTAGGGCAGTGCACCACAAGGGTGGTCAAACCGCAAACGAGACCACCGTCCTGGCTATCTGCTATCTGGATAACCACCGCCGCCGCCGATGCCCTCCGCCTCCACGTTCGCCTCTTGCACACCTCCGCCTCCGGAACGAGAGAGACTGGCCAGCTAAAAGAGACAGAGAGAACGAGCCACGTTACCGTTCCACCCACCGCCACCATCACCACCACCACCACCACCACCACCACTACCGACCCTCGTCGTCCGACCGACGATACTCGCCGACGTAACGCTCGCTTATCTCGCTAATTTCGTGTCGATCGATCATCGAAACGCTCGTAAGAACGTTTTAACGCGTCAACGAGCACCTCTGCTTGGATATCTTCCAGTCTTCTTTCTTCTTTCTTCTCTTTCTCTCCTTCTCATTCTCTTTGTTCCACGGTACGTTTGTCGAATGGTGGATTTATTTTATTTTTTTCCCCCCCTCTTTTTTTCAGCATCACCGGTGGCAAGACAAGAGACAAGAAAATGTTCACTCGTGAGCCGCGTGAACGAGCTGGATCGCGAAACTGAAACGTAGGAGCGTTAATGATCTGCCTGGGTGGCACGGTAATTACTTAATGTCGAAAGTTTTCAAGGATCGAAAGGCTTTTCAAGACGAGAGCAAACGTAGGTTTAATCACCGTGTTGTTTGGCTTTTTGTCCTGGATTGCATTGTGCGAACGTTGCCAGCGCGTTTTTTTTTTTTCTTTTCTTCTTTTTCAGAGATCGGCTTTATGCTGTACCCGAAGGTGTTCCTTTTTTTTAATTAATAAGCACTTGTTACTGCGCTGGATTTTGTTGATAGATGTAATTTCCTCGAAACGATGATGCCGTGAGATACGATGAATCGAGATGATTGTTGATCGTTTTAGAAAAATTTAATAACATGCAATTTGTGGTATTTTATATCGCTGCGGTAGAATAACTTCAATTTCTAATTACAATGTCGCAATTATGATACCAATGGTTAATCATCATTTTCCATGATTCTAATTACAAGTTCTTTTCAAACTAAAATTTCACTTTCGCAGTTTGTCTCTGTCCAAAATGTTATCGGTCGAAATCAATAAGAATTCATTTGTCCATCCGCTTATCCATTTGTTCCCAGAATAATTAACGAAAAAATTGTTATGAACTTCCTGGTAATAATTAATCCACGGATATTTACAAATTCGAACGTAAATGTTATATCATACTTCTGTGTATTTTTCCACAAACACACAAAGATCCACGGCCTGCTAACAGTCAACTAATCTCCATCACTCGCGAAGCAACAAAACCATTTTCTATTACACGATGATCGCTTGGATCGATCGTGAATGTAAATCGCAATCGATCAGACTGATTGCGAGTGAGAAACAACTTTCACGCTCTCTCGCTTAATCGATCTCGGTTAATCATCGATCCTTATCGATCCAACGTGCCACTTTTTAAATCGCCGCCTCTATATACGTACGTGTGCAACTCATCCTCCCCCCTCCCCCCCGTGGATGGCGTTGCACCGGTGGATTTCACGCGAGGGAGAAACCGCGAGGCACGGCGGCGGTGTCGCAATTTTTCAACTGGAACGAAAAAACCGCGGCGCGGCGGTGGCTGAGTTTTTGCGGCCGAGCCGCGGCGGATCGTAGTAGACGCTAGAAAGAGAACGAATAAATTGAATAGCCCGGCAGGGGAAGGATTTCTTTGTGTAAGGTGCGAGGATAAAAATCTCCGGTCGCCGTGTGCAATTACCTTGGCATGTAATTGCAGCGATTCACTCAGCTGCGCCGCGACCCAGCCTGCACGATAAATTCCACCTTCTTCGCCTTCCTTTCCGCCCTCCCTCTTGCCTTTTCTTGTCCTCTTCGCTCTCTCTCTCTCTCTCTCTCTCTTTGTCTCTCTATCTTCCCCGCGTGTGCTTCTCCGCATTTCTGTTTTTCTCTTTCTTTCCGTCTCGTTTCGTTTATGGCTACCGAGAAATTCAAGCGCACGACGGTAGAGGTAGAGATGGGATCGAGTGCCTCACAAGTAGATACGAACCTTTCAACCTTTCAACTGCCTGTCGTAGATCTTCGATTAAACGAAGCGCATTTCGTTTAATTTTCTTCAAACGTTGCTTTCGCGATAAACAGTAATTGTTGGTTATGATTGACGAGTGTATGATGCGTAGACTTGCCAACGCGCATGTGCCGACGCGCACACGTCTAACGCGCATGCGTCCCTAGTCAGTACGAAATATGCAATCTAACCTCAATCTGATGGTGACAAAAAACGATGATAGTAAGAAACAATTGACATGCATGTTTCGATTTAAATTATTCATTTTTTATTTGTTTTTCAACGTTTGATTATTTCTACTTTCGAGCTGTGAACGAAGCCTGTGAAATTAGAAATTAGACATCGAATTTGACTTGGACTCTGGTAAGTACGTATTAGACTTGACTCCATTGCTACTCGTCGACTAAAGAGGCGCCTGTATATTTATGCGACGCACAGACGGAGAGTACAGTAACGTTTTACGCCCGTACACATGTTTAGGCCGCGTTTACAATTCCGCGAGCCAGCTGCCGTTTCACGTGGATCCCTCGAGCCGTTCTCCTCGTCTCTACTGAGATCCAGTCAGGTCGAATTTCTCGTAAATCTGTTTTCCCCGTTTACTGTCGATTTTAATCTCGTAGCCGACCTCTAATTCACGCGGTCAAGAGCCGTTTTATCTGTATAAAAAAAAAAAATTGAAGGCGACAGATTTTTTTCCTTTCGAATTTTTAACAATTAAACAATCGGTGGACCTTTCGAATTCAGTCAAATAATTTCTCAGACTCTTCCTCTGCCTCAGCCTTAAAATTTTTAATTTAGAATAAATTCCAAATTTTGGTAAAAAGAAGATTCGAGATAGGATTCCACAGGTTCGAATTCGGAGCAAAGTGGCGCGAAAGAGGAAAAAGAAATTCGCGCCCTCGTTAAACAATTCGTCGCCGGTATTGAAAACGTAAAAAGCGGAAGTCGAAAATCCATTATGCCGCGGCACGGCCGGGAAACGAAATTTCAGCGTTATAGACGCGCAAGAATCGCGAGCGAATCGAAACGAAGAGAGAGAGGGAGAGGGAGAGAGTGAAAGAGAGCGTTTTCGCGTTGGCTGCGCGTTTGTTTCGACACGCGCGAGCAGCTGCCACCGTGCGTGGCTGTAGCAATTTTTGTCGTTGCATTAACACGGCAGAAAAACAACCGCCATCGGTGGCTCGCTGCGTTTTCATGGGCTCGCGTCACCTCAGCTGTTCGCGGTTTACACAGGCCGGGCTCTCGCCGAACTCGCGCGCATATACATACGTGCAACGTGTGCTCGTGTACACACTCGTCTGAACGCGCTCGATCAACCGGTGATATTTGATTTTTGTAACCGAAAAATCGAGAGATTACTTGGAAACTTTTAAACTGCCGCAGCCAGAAAACCGCTGAAACAGTGATTCACGTGTAGACGCGCACCGGCTATAAACTGTGTGCCTTTGGTGTTAGGATTTTTCTTTCTTTTTTTTCCAAATTCTTCTGCATACAAATATATCCATGTACATCGCTGCCCGAAAATCTTAAGATTTTTATTCGTGGATTTAAAAATTGCATGTGTTTTACGATACATTTTACAGATCTTTTGTCTTATAAAGTATCATTTCCATTTTTCCAGTTTTGAAACAAATATAGTACATATTTTCTGTATTAATCTAAAAAAATATAATCTTATACATACATACGTAGATACAATACATAAATGATACAATATATAAATTGTTTTTCTTTCAAATGCAGATCCACAATGTCCCAATTTTTAAAATTTCAATTTTGAGACGTAAACGTCTCAATACCGTTAGTTTCCACAAAATGGAAAAAAGCAAATCGAAAAATGTTGAACTGAAAAGATCAAGTCGGTGTAAGCAATTTAAGACTTGTTTTATATGTTAAAAAACAGAGAATATTTCGCATTACCCAGTGTGGAAAAATTAGATGCAGTTTGGTAGTAATCGGTTACTACTGCAGCATCGAATAAGAAAAAAACGAATCCAAAAAAGGTCTGACAGTGCAGTAGATTAATCGATTCCATTCCGAACGGCGATTCTTAAAAGGTCGAATCGTTCAGATCGACAAAAAAGGAGTCCCAGTGTCTTCAGCTTCTTCCAGATAGATTCGTGATCAGTTCGCAGAAAACGATCCTTTTTTTTCCGTTCCGTTCGACTTCTCAACTTCCCCGAGAATCCTCGACGATCTTTAATGCATGCAAATCGGCATGAATGCCGAAGATTTTCGAGCTTTCTCCAACGATGCGCGGGATTACGTAATACGCTTCGCGCGACATTTTCTCAAGAAACGATTTACCAAGCAAGCGTAATAAATAATAGGAGAAGAGAGGAACAAGTACAAGGACCAAAAGAAATATAAGAAAGAAACATTAGAGGAAAAATATAAGATAAGAGAGAAAAATGAAATGAAAATTTCAGACACATGAATTTGTTTTGCGACACATATAGATTTAAGGATTAAATATTGCAATTGAGCAGCGGATTTACATGCATTTACGGGGGATGCTAGTTTTCATTCATAAAAATACAGATTTTTATAAATATTTTATTTTTTATATTCCACGTGTTTTTCTGCGTCTTCAAACTTCTCATAAAAATAAAACTAAAAATCCGCAGTCTAGCGATGATCCTTAACGCGCAAAGATACCAAGAAAAACAGATACATACAAATCCACGGGAATCTTCGCGGACTTGATTGAACGTCGAAATTCACAGCACGAGGGCACGTGTCTCGATTCCAGCAGTCCGGAGACCAGTAATTTTCTCCTGCATCTCGCTTTTCACGCGGACAAGCGTACATATTCCCGCTGCGAGCTGCTCTCCCGTGTTTGCAGATATCATGGTCCATCCAAGAGAGATTGCAGCCACAGGAGTAAGAACAGCATACCGACCGTATAATAGTCTCATCCTAGCTAAAGGGGGAAGAGAACAGGCGAGGAACAACTACACACGCACACACAAGCGTCGAATACGGTAATTCGAATTTCTGTAATTCGAAAATCTCCGTTAGATCTTGGAAGGAGATCGAAGGCCTCCGCAACTCGGAGATTTTTAGTATCTCTTTCAAGATATCTTTGTGTAAAACACGAGATCGTCCACAGTTCGAAGACTTTTCAGTTTTCTCCCTGGAGGACTCGACTCAAAAGATTTCCAATTCATCCCTTCGAACGGTTCCAGGTTCGAACGTGTGTATTATATACGAATGCCGTTGAGAAGGAAGTGAAAACGCGCGGGACAGAATCACACGTGACAAACGATACGAGGGCTGTCGCAGAGAGAGCATCGCGAGAGAAAGACGAGGAGGAGATCAGCGGAAACAGGAATACCAGACGCAGAAGGTAGTTCGTTAGCGGCACGAGCGAGGAGGACAGAGAGCTGGATGGAACTGGATGGCGTGGAATAGCGGCGTCATAAGGGATGAACAGCGGCAACAACATGGGGAGGGGGAGGGTGTGGAACGAGGAAGATCTCTATGCAGAGAGACGGGAAAGAGACGGGGGATAGAGACACGTTGCCGCGTTTATTAGTGTCCAATTGTGACGAGAGAGGCGCGGGGCAACACGAAAGCGAGCGCGTGAACTCGCTCATTTGCGTGCCTGTTAATTTGCCACGTTTGTGTGAGCACGGTGCCGCGCCGCGCCGCGCGGCACGGCACGGCACGGCACGCACAAGCCAGTCCTCTCGCCAACCGACAGAGAGAAAATTAGCGCTTTGAGTGTGGGTGCCTGACCGCCGCCTGTCGGCCAGAGCCCAGCTCTCTCGGCCTCTCCGGACCCTGGGCTTGCGCCCGCGTCGCAATGCGAGAACGCGCGGTGAACGCGTACGTGCGCGTCAGCTCGCGTACCAACGCCTGGGTGGTCCCCTGCGGTGCGCCGGATAAAAATCGCCCGACATTCGACGCCTCGTTTTTTCTCTTTTCCTCTCTCTCTCTCTCTCTATTTTTTTTCGTTTTTTTTTTTTTTTTTTTTTTTTTTTTTACCCTTTTTCCCCTTTTTTTGCAACCTTTTGTCCCTTTTGTTTCTTCTCGCTCGTGTGCGCGCGTATCGTATTGTATTGTAAATGCTGTATGACGAGAGCTGCGATCTTGTTCACGGGTTTGCACGGACACGTGTACTACGTACGTCGATGATGAAGGATAGCTCTGCTTCGGTTATTTCACGGAACTGAACGATTTTTGGTTTTCTGCGTGGCTGTTTTTTTTTCTTTTTTTTTTTTTTTTTTTTCTTTCAACTTCCATTGCTTCAGCGCTCTTTAGACTCTCTCGCTCGTTCGTCGCCCGCGTTGTCGTCGCCGTAGTCGTTGACTCGTGCTACTTGCTGGAGTACGAGTTGCTGGCGTTCGCCCGATTTAAACTCCGTCCCCGATTGGCGGAATCGACGCAGCGCGATCGAAACTGCGGGATCGAACGTTCCAGTTCGAATGGAAGGTAAGGTCAAAAGAGAAACCGGAAGTACGGAGAGTACGGAGCCGTGACAGCGACGACGACGACGAGCGTGGGCGGCGACGATCCTGCGGGGTTTTCGTTCGACAAGATTCGAAATGGTTAGACGATACGTGTGGCGCACAGATGTACGTATGTGTACGTACGATAATAATAAAACTGTATAATATCTGTATATGTAATTACATCTGTGATCTTACATGGTGTAAATAAAGAAAGAAAAAAAAAAAAAAAAAAGAAAGAACCAACTAGACACGAGAGGCAAAAAAGATAACGCGGGTATTATAGAAACTAAACGACGACACGTGTGTGTAATGGGAGATTGCACTAAGTACGCGAGATATAAAGGTAATACACGTAAATATACAAATCGATGTAACACCGGAAGGCTCGATGATTTTCGTTGTAGCACAAACAGGTGGATCGAGTTGGAGACAACGAGTTGGGTTGACGGATTGGCGGTGTCCGACCGACGACGAGAAGGCAGAAGAAGGGGTCGTGGGCGTGTGAGCGTACAATATTTTGGAGCTGATATACATGTACATATATATACATATGTATATAAATATATATATATATATATATATGTATATATATATTCTTTTTTTTTGTTTTTTTTTTTTGTTTGACTATTTGGGGCTCGGAGGAGACGGGTACGTGGGCAGAGAGACGCATTTTACTTGAGTAGAGCGTGCGCACGCTGATTCGCCACGGCTATCCTCGTTTCGTTTGACTCGCCCTGCGGATTATCACAGTTTGGATTTGGTCACAGGTGGCACAAAAAACAAGAGAATCTTTTTTCAATTGAAAACGTAAGGCAAGAGAAGAAACAGAGAAAGAAAAGACGAAAATAGATAAAGACAGAAAAAATGGGCCAACAAAGCGTGTGAGACACGGCCGGGATCGGCCGATGGCTAATATAATTAGGTGCAATATAGTTCTCCATCTGTTTCTCTTTTTTCTTTTTTTTCCCCCCTCTTTTTTCTTACTTCTGTTATTCTGTTATCGTCTCGTTTCTTTTTTTTTTTTTTTTTTTTTTTTTTTTTCAATCGTTTTAGTATGATGACGTTTTTGGGATGAGTGACTGGGAAGCATAAGTACAAAAGTTTCAAGTGTTCAAGTGTCTGTTGGTGGAACTATTTTGAAAAAAAAGTTTATGTAAATTCATGGGATGATATATGTATCTATGCAGCTGGGTAGATTTAGTAAAAATGTGACTATAGGCAATGTTAATATAGAGGAATTTTTTGACAATGATTGACATTACTGGTTTTCTGAATTGAAATATTGTACCTACGGTAGAGGATATATCTAACGTTTTACTAGAAAAGGAAATCATCTTTCATCATTTTCTTTCTACTTTAAATGTAATATACATGTGAAAAAATGAAGAAGCGTAAGATCAAATGATGCAAATACACGATCCTTCAAATCATTAAATGGATCGAATGATAGTGAAACGCACGCAGAAACGATGAATAAAAGATACGGCTGTTTTTATCCTACAAGTAGCTCTTCATCGTTATCCTCAACTCATTGTCAGTCTTTGCTCTATCATTTATTTTCATCGAATACTCGACAAATATTTACTTTTGTCCGTGTATTTAACCTGTGCATATAAGACAGAAAGAAAAAGGAAACTATATTCTATCGATAATATTTTTGAATTTGAGAGAAAAGAAAAAGAAAACACAAACACGCAGTTCACACTTGATATCTTGTGCACGCAAATATTCAAATTACCTGCAACAAACGAAGAAGAAATCGAAGCGGAGAGCTTCCTTTAAAAATAAAATTAACTCTGAACGAACCTTTCTTTTGAAAACAACACACACTTTTTGAACAATAATCCTCCTCGAAATTTCTTCAGAACAGATTATATTTATAACGTACGTACGTGGAACATTTTCGAACGTGTGTTCAGTGCGCAACGTACACCGATCTCGAACCTAAAATTTAATTCTAAAACTGGTCTCTCGGACCTTATCGAAAAGCTGTTGAAACTCGTCTTGATCACCGGGGTGGTCCGGAACCGAGTGAGAAATCGGTAAAGCGTAAAAGACACGGATCGAAAGCGATCGGGCGTGGAGAACGGCGGGAAGCGTTTTCAGCAGTCAGTTTTGTTACGCCGTCGGTTAGCCCCGGTTTGGAAATCGGTGTGGAAACAGCGAACGAGGGATGGAAGGCGTGACGAACGCGCGACACGGTGCACACACGGGCGTAAAAGGTAACACGGGTTTCCGCGAAATTGGACATCGACGCGGAGCGTAATAGGGCAGAGGCTCGCGGGCACGGATAGCTCAAGTTACTGGGCGGCTAACGATCCCGAATGATAGCGGTACGGCTCCACTTATTACGCCGTTACCCGTCCGTTTTTACGCGTAGAATGGAGATTACACGGTGTCCGGGCACGATCGCGATTACGATCACGATCGATCAAGCCGTCGCCGCGTGTATCCATTTCTGGAAACGTGCTGGCGCACAACCACGTATATATATGTGTGTGTGTGTGATAGTTGACCGGCATTCGCCGTTCGCACGCGGAAAATGGCGTTTCTAAAACGAAATAAAACGAGTGAGAACCGTAGGGCCTCCGAGCAGAGGGAAAGAGAGAGAGAGAGAGAGAGAGAGAGAGAGAGAGAAGCGATCACACCGAGGCGGGGGCCGGTCGGGTCGATTAAGTCGTTACGCCGCGTTTGACACGATCGAACGGGCGGACTGACTCCCTGCGCTTGTTAATCCTCTTACCGCAGAACAAACTCCATCGGTGTAGACGATTAAAGCGATGACGCAAAGGAGAACCGGGGACCAGCCAGCTGAGCCATGGAGAGAAACGAAGGCGTTGAGTAGCGGATAGCGAGAACAACCGGCGATCTCCTGTACTCGCGCTGACATAAACGGACGGAGAAACGAGCGAGCGCGTTCAACGGAATAAATAAAGCTGCTGGCTCGCTCTTTCCTTCCCGCCGTTCACCGAATTAACCGTAATAACCGATGCATTTAGCCGCGACATTCAAAACTTGTGCACGAAATACCTACCATCGCCGTTTCGCTGTCCCCGCTCGCCCTCTCCCTTCCAGTTTTACCACCGCCACCGGCGGAACTCCATCCGTCCTGTCGCGCCGCATATCATTACCATGCAAATACGCTTGGCGTGCGGCAAAGCCCGTGTAAAATCGTTCCCAAACCCCCCTCTGGTTCGCCCCGTGCCAACCCCCGCCACCAACGGCAGTATTCATCTTCCTCCCACGTTACGTCAGTCCCTTTCGCCCGTTTCCACCTCCCACGCCCGTTTCCACCGTCCACCGCCGATCCCACTTCGCACCAGCTACCCAGTCACATATGCAAAACGTGCCACTATTATAATAACATTACGCCGATGAACCTTCCATTGAATATGCGCTCCGCGATCGTGGATTGCATCGCTAATTATCTACCGGGTGGCGTGATTCGCACGGGGCTCTCTCTCTCTCGGGCCGATCGCCATTTCCAACGGAAACGTCTCGCGTCGAGGCGCACACCGTGCGCCGTGCGCGTCTGTGTTACACGCGCGTGCTTCTTCTTTCTCCGCGTTGTTTTACTGTTTATGATCGATACCGACCATCACCCCCCCACCCCCCTCCTCCTCTTTCTACGCGTCGGCAAAACGTGACCATCGCGTTCGCGTTTACCGCAACTCGTTTCCCTCGTGGAGGTCGAGCGCACGAAACGCGACGAACGAAATGCCGCCGTTGTAACGTGGCGTCCGGCACGTATGTACATGCATACATACGCGCGTGCGGTTGCGTTATATTTTTTTTCTCTTCCCCCCATTGTTACTTTTTTCCCTTTTTTTTTTTTTTTTTTTCCATCGACGAAACGGTGTCGTAATTTTCGCGACACGATACGCCAGCGTTGTGACTAAATATTGTTGACGCCACGTCGCGTACTCTCTCTCTCTCTCTCTCGCTCTCTTTTTCTCGCTCTGTACCGGTGGTGGCTCTTTCTCTGGCTCTCTCGACGCACGTTGGCCGCCGTTGACACGTTTATGGGCACGGTGGCTCCGGGGACCAGGGCCGCGTGACGGCCCTTGTTTTATATTTTCAGTGACGGCCGCCGTGGCACGCGTTCGTTAGTCCGCTTCGGCCGCTTTCGAATGTTTGCGGCGCGAAGTGGTCTCGCCGCGCGTTCATCGGTTTTTATATTACAACCGTGGCGAGATAATATTTGCCTGCGATTTTTGCTTCGTACCTACCATTCCAGGGTGATAACCTGGCGCGCGCGCGCGTTCCTCCTACACGGGGTTATTTTTTCCCATCGAAACTCTATTCCTCGATGTTGTATATTTTTCCCCTTTTTTTATTTGGTCCAAATCCCCTCCCTCTCCCTCCTCGTTTTCCCGTAAATACTCGTTTCTTCTTGTTTTTGTTTTCCGTTCGTTTTGTTTTTCCTTTTTTTTTTTTTTTTTTTTTTTTGTCGATGACGGTTCATAGGATTGCAGAGGATTGAAGGGAGAAAATGAATCGGATCACCGAGTTCGTTATCGAGTATCACTTTTTATTTAATCGTCTCTCGTCACGATTCTGTTATTATTCTCTAAGCCAGACAATATTTACAAATTTTTTTTTCAGTTTCTCGTGTGTTTATGTATCTCTGTATGATCGTGTATGTGTATGTACGCGTTCCTCCTCTTTTTTTTTTTTTTTTTTTTTTTTTGTTTTTAACCGTTTTCTGTTACTCGCTTTCCGTCTCACTTTTAGGGGACGTAGAAAAATATCATAGTATACTTAAAGATTGACGTGTGTATATATAGTATATATACATATACATACACATATATGTAAAATATATGCATATATAATATATATATATGGACGTATATACAAAATGTACAGGGGAGGGGGCGAAAACGCGACGTGAATGCCAGCGTTTGTTTTTAATCGTACGCGCCATTTTGCCGTACAAAATGCTGGCTGTACGCGCAACGAGCGGAACGAACTGTTTGATTTCACGTGTCAGCTGCTTAAAAAAGGAAAAAAAAAAAAATACGTGCTCCTTTCTTTCGCGAAATCTCCACCGTGAAAACGACGATTCGCCGCGGTAGCGAAACGAATCCTCCTCTTCGTCCTCTTGTCATGAATTTTCAGTCACGTGACCTTCGGTAAGCATTTTTTTCTCTCGCGAAACGTCGAAAGCCGTGGCAGTCGATTCACACACATTCCTATAAACCGTTCGAACGCTACGATTCAACCGCGATTCGGTGATCACAATTTCTAAAAAAAAAAAAAATCACTTTGCACGCGTGTCTCTGTCGCTTCGCCGGCTTCGTTCGGCTCGTTTTCTCCTTCCTCTTGCACGGACCCTTTTCTTCACAAAGAGTAACAACAACAACAACAATAACAAGAACAACGGCAACAAACGTCTCTCGTAATATCGTAATAAGAATTATGTACACCCACGCTGGAGAAAAGAGCCCTCCGACTCGCCGGATGAATATGTCCGTTTGCGGTTTTCTCGTCGGTCGTTTGCGGTTTTCGTCGTTCAATACATAACCTCGTAGACTGTCGCCTTCTTGTCGCCTGAACCGGTAACGATGTACCTGTCGTCGGCCGATATATCGCAGCTGAGCACCGATGACGATTCCTTCGACTGAAATCATCACAAGACACATCCCCTTCGTAAGGCAAGCGACACAGAAGATTTACCTTCCAGTTCTTGTTTCTCTTCTGTTCGAGAAATTATTTCGTCGCCGAAAGAAATCGAGCGAAAAAAGTTCGTTCTTTTTTTTTTGTATATTTCTTTTGCATTAATTATCCGTGACGTCGTACAATTAGAATTTGAAATCTGTTTCTCACGCGATGCGTATTCATCGTCTTATTAATGCTAGAAATAAGACGCAAATTTAACTTGGAAAGATCAACAAACGTTTGGTTCAGATTGGTAATTTCTGCGCGAAATGTTCTTCGTGTCGAATCAGGAAGAGAGTGTTTGATATTCTATAAAATTTAGAAGACATCGATAATTCAGAACATGAAGGACACGTGAATTGAAGAAGTAGCCGGACTTGATAATGAAGAGAATAGCGTTTTCACATGTACTTTGCCTTAGAGATAAATTAAAATGTAATAAACTTCATGTTATATCGCATTTCAGTATTTTTCATCTGACAATGTTAACAATGTTATACCCGATAAACTTTCGTTTGCTTGATTGCTTGTGTTAAAAAAAAAAAAAAAGAAAAAACCTTAAATCTACAAGGTGTTTTGTAATTTGTGAGACCCACTTCGGGATTGTACGCCTAAAAAAATAATGCAAAAAAGTTATATAAATATGTCTTCGTTTATGAGATATAATGAATTTTATAAACAGAGCAAACTCTAGTAAGCTAGTTTTAGTACCAGGGATGGTACATTCAATTTTCATAATAATGATAATTGAAATGAAGAAATCCCACATGTTACTGTGCATTCAAGACATCAACATCAGTTTAGTTTAAACGTATGGGCAGGAATAATTGATAAATTTTTAATTGGACCTTTTTTTCTTGATGGGAAACTAACAGGCGCAAAGTACGTTGATTCTTTGAGCACGCGTTTACACGAAATATTAGAGGAAGTTCCAGTCGATATTAGACTTCGTACGTGGTTCATGCATGATGAAGCTCCGCCGCATTTTAACCGAGTGGCTAGGCAATTTTTAAATCAACACTTTGCAAATAAATGGATTGGTCGTGGAGGTATCCTATTGCATGGCCTGCTCGTTCTCCGGATTTGAATGTGGGGACATTTAAAATCTATTGTACACGCAACATGGATTGAAGAAAATGCTGAAATACTACGAAATAGAATAGAGCAAGGCAAATTCGAGAAACACCAGGAATGATAGAGAGAGTAACCAGATGAATGACAAGACGCGTGCAGGCTTGTCTTCAAATGCAAGATGGTCATTTCGAGCATCTTTTGTAAAAGTAATTAAAACAGAAAATTCATGATATCTCATAAACGAAGACAGACAGGACATATGTATATTTATATGACCTTTTCTCATTAGTTTTAGGCGTACAATCAGCTCTCGAAGTGGGTCCCACAAGTTACGAAACACCCAAACATTTGTAACAGATGAAAATTAAGAAAAGTATTACTTACTTGGAATATGGACGCTCCGTAAGGCGTGCGCCACGCGTTCAGCAGGTTGTCCTTGCCGGTGGAGACGAACCACTTGCCGCAGGACGCGAATCTCAACGACAACACGCAAGACTCGTGCAAGTGGAGCTGATATTTGTCCGGATTTGAGGCGTGCAACACCTCGACGTTCGAGTTCTCCATGCCGACGGCCAGCCATTCCCCCGTGGGACAGTAGCCGAGAGAGAATATCTGCGATGTGAAGTCGTGTTGCTTCAGCTGTCTGCCCTCGCGTAGATCCCACGAGCGCACCGTGTTGTCCAATCCGCCGGTCCACAGTTTCGAGCCGTCGGCGGATATGTCGATGCAGGATGCCCCGTCCGTGTGACCTTGGAACTGTCTCACCAGAGACTGATTCTGAAGATCCCAGACGGCGATGCTGCCGTCGCTGCAGCAGCTGAAGCAGACCTTCGAGTCCGGCGAGATCGCCAGAGCGTAACAGGCGGGGGCGGCGGAGATTAATTCGGCCTTGATCCTCGGCGTCGGACTCGCCAGATCCCAGATACTCAGCCGGCTAGCTTCACCACCGACTATCAGCGTTCTGCCATCCGGTAGCAGTTTCACTGACCTGGGCACGTCACAACGTACGTTTCGTTATATATAGTTCAGGTGTCGTCTCTCTCGAGCCTAATTCTGGATCATTCTCAGGTATTTTCCATGAAGGATAGTTGTAGGTTGTGGTTGAATTATTGGGATGATTGGAGCTTGGACTATTTTGAGATATATTTTGAACCGATGGTTTCATCGAGGATGATACATGATAGGTTATCGTTCAGGTCTTGATGTATTAGGAGATTGGATCGTTTTGAAGTATTTCGAATCGCTGGCCCGATCGAGGGAAGGTTATAAGGTTATCGTTGAAGTCGTATTTTGAAGTATCGAGTGTTTTTAATCAAATGGCTTGATTGAGGAAGGTTAAAGTCCTGAGATACTGGAGTACGTTAGACTCGTTCTTGACACTTTTAATCTGGATCGTTTTTACGATTTGATCGAGGAAGGTCGCGTTTCGAGTCTTGGCAAGTTCATCCTGGATCATTTTGGCTTGGATTGAATTTACTGATCTAATCGAGAAATGTTTCATCTGTCTCGTTGTTAGCTCGAATCCAAAAGCACCGTTGGTTACTTTAGGCACAAGCAACGATTTTTTTCAAATTCCAATTGACAGATGAAACTCTCTGCGAGAAGAGGAAATTGGGCTTTAAATACTCTCCCGTTATGTCCTATCGCGACAGAACTTTCAGAACCGTCAAAACCAACCAACATCGTCAAACGCAAAATCACTTTGTGAACTCTCGGAACGCAAAGTGCGCCATACAGAGATCTCGGCAATTCGAATTTGCGACTTCGACGGGCCGAAAAGTCGAGCATAATCGAGAATAATGCCGCGCTGAATGAAAACGCTGGCGCGAAACTGTTGGAGCTCGGCCTGGAGAACGAGGGACGGGTGGTGGCGTCGCGAGTTCCAGCCGTTTCGCTCGGTTTGACAGGGTTTTAAAAGTGGTAATCATTTTTACGCGGTGGAGCGTGTCGAAATCGGGCGGACTGCAGCGGCCGTGATTAGCAACTGTGACCGATGGCTCATAAAGTACCTTTTAATGCAGAAGAGGCATAAGGGGGGGGGGGGAGAGGTAGGGGTTAGAGCATGCATTACCGGACGAAATGTATTAAATTTACCGGTGTGGCTCGGCGTGGCTGCTACGTTCAAAAAACGCGGCCGGGGACTTCAATTACCGGGCAGCGTATCGCGGACATTAACAGTCACGTACATATATATATACCGGGCGCGATATTATACGCGGGGAGCGCGGCGGCCATATTGCCCGGCACGTTAAAACGCGCATCCAGCGCGAAATGTATCGTGAAAACGTCACGCCGCCGCGTTTGTTCTACGCGAGCCCGACACACTTCGCCGCGATTTTTCGAGCGTGACCGTGCGACGAATACGTCGAATCTCATTATATGTCGACGTTCGCCTACGGCCATCTTTCTTTTTTCGCGGCGTTCCGCTTCATTCGCTTGATTCTCGCTCTGATTGCCGGTCTTCTCTCTGGCTCTCGCGGCATAAAACGCGCGGATGGCTTGCGTAATTTTCGCTCGCGGTGTCGCAAGGGTGTTCGATAAAATTGTTCGATTCGAATCGGTGGTAGGCATTTGGCGATTGCCTTTTTTAAACGATGTCATATTTCATATGGGTATGTGTGTCTATCGGGTCTGGCGAGCATCGTCTGTGGTAGAGCCGGGACGAGTTCGATGCCTGAAGCAATTAAATTCGAGGTAAAAATGTGTGGGAAATAGGTCAGCGCGCGTGTAACAAATTATTTCGTAATTAATGTTTCATGGTGTATAGAAACGAACGCGGCGCGACAGAATTTGAAATTTCCAAGCAGAAATGTTATGTTAAAATATTCGATTCAATTTTGCACGAGTATCGACGATTGCCAAGGGGCAAATTTTTTTTTAAACAGAGAACCTCAGCGAAGAATTCGCAAACGTAATGTAGTCGAAATGAGCGATTTATGATTTTTGTTATTCATTGATATTTAATAATGTGAAACAGTGCGTCCTTATAGGTTTAAATTGTATAAATAAAAGCTTCTATTGCGAAGATTTTCTATCTTTAATGTCGTTCCGATGGAAATTTTATGCTTTAAGAGCCGTTTAATTTTAATTCTAACGTTAATAATAGAATCCAAATGTTCGTTCGCCAATCGATAAGAATGTCTCTTATATCTTCGATCGCTTCGACGTTGCGCTGGCAACTGATTTGCGGACCATAACGAGCGACCAAGCCGTATTACAATAATTCGTCGGTACGATATCATTGGATAGAAATTGATTGAGGAGTAATAAATTTGTTATTTGTTTTGCCCGAGTTATGCTTAAATATACTTAAAACTGAGAAAATATTGCAGTATCGGGACAACAAATTCCAGCGCAAGAGGTTAAGTTAAATAATAAAAAATTAAATACACGTATGTATATTCGTACGACACGTGTACGTCAACTCCAGGAGATGTTGAAAGGAAAAGGCGGTAAGAAAAATAAAAGAATCGAGGAGAACCACCGACCTGATATAGTTGTCAGGTTGCAGACAGTCGAGCTGGGAGACGGACTTGGTGCTTCCTGTGCCTGCTTGACCAATGTCCCAGACCTTGACGCATCCCTTGCCGCCGGTGTACACATATTTGGTCGGATTGGAGATCGTGACAGCGCACACGACCTCCCCGTGGCTGAGGGTATTAATTTGCCGCGCATGACGCGGTATCCCTTGTCCGCTGAGCGCATCCGGTGGGAAGGGCACCGGCTGCATCTGGCCCTCGCTCGACACGTGGAAGCTGTACGCGCTGAAACATCCAGAAAAATGCGACTCGTGCGGTGAACACGCGTCTGCCAAACCATCCGTTCGCTGTTCCGCTCGCTGACACGCTTCGACGCGATCCAACCATCGTTCGAAACGAAAACTAGAGAAGTTAATCGACGGACACCGGGATTTTGATCGTCGAACTTTGACTCCTCTTTTTGTATTTATTCTTTCTTCCCTTTTTTCTTTCGGAGAATTAAATTGATCGCGCGGACGTAACACAGGAGCGAAACGATCAGGTGTTCGTAACGACCGAGAGAAATTTAATTAATTAATAGTGTATATTAATAGCGGACAAAGTGGATCCGTTTATGTTTCGGGAATAATTTGGCCACGGCAAACATAATTTTTAACGTAGGAATATTTTAGAGGATTTAATAGAGTAATGGAGAAATTTAATTAATTAACACTGTCAAATTGTAGATATAGGCAAATTGAATCGATCCGCGCGCAAACAGCGCGGCTTTCTCTTCTCGCTCGAGGCTTTCAAAAGGTCGAAGAAAAAACCTCGCGATACTTTCATCGACGCCCCCGTTATGTTGCACTTATGATTACATTTATGAAATTCTGGGTAACAACGCTGGTAATGAGATTATTTTCCACGATAAAAATTCCTTCGAAAGAATTTCGTTGGACGAATCTGGCCTCGCCTCTCGTTTCGAGTTAAATTAACAATTGCTCCGAGGTTTCTCAAACTAACTGCAGAGTCGCATCGTCCGCTTACGATTGGGACTGATTCAATCGAACTTAATTTTGTGCATACGCGTTAAATGGAACGTCTCTCGTAATTAATAATCAGCTTTAAAATAAAACTGTACTTTTTCGTGACTCTCTTTCTCCAATATTTATATACATCTTCGTATATCGAATACATGTCTGCCTCCCGATTGACGGCGAGCCTGAGTTTCATAGACTTAAGACTAGGATTTAGATAGCGTCAATTTTCAAATGTTCACGTGGTGATCCGAGGTGAACCATCTTTGTAGACGTTAAACAAAACAGCATCGACTGGGGATGACAATAGAAGGTTTTTGATCGAGCCGTTAAGACCAGCATGAAAAAGTGGCGTCGTACCTTTAATCAACACTGTGAATTTACTAAACCAAATTCGTCATGCTAATAAGAAGTCTAACGTTTCAATTATTTTATGTATTTTGATTACAATTGTTATGACCACCTCGCTGATTTCGTTGTTAGAAAAGTGAAAACTTACGTCCGAGGAATATTGATCCTCTCGTTTTCAAAAGGTAAGTGTATCAACGCGTTTCATAAATTGGGCGTGCACACATTATTCTGCACACGAAAATTTCGCATTCAATCGATCTTTATCTTGAACATTAATCTCTGGCGGCACTGACATCTGCATTAAAATAAAAATATATCGATAACGCATCGTATTTTAACCGCTCGTCCGCTACAATAAACAACCGGATTGGTAAATTTTCATAGCAAACAGAAGATAACGAGCCCTGGCTGGCAAGCAAACCGAATATCAAACAAAACCGTTAACAAAAAACCGTATTATACATGGATATTCGATCTTTCATTTAGAAACGTAACGCGTCAATTTTACACGTTTCGTTCGCCAAGGAATGTGTGAAAAGGAAAAAAAATTTTTTAGTTTAAAAAAGAAAATATATATGTATACAAACGGGGAAACATAAATTGATATTGGAAATTGACAGCTGGAAACTTCCATGTTCGACGTGCGATTTCCAGCGGTTTATCGATGGAAATCATTATTATCATTACGACACGACAACAAGTAATTGTGTCAAATATTTTCTCTTAATATCCCCCAGATAGGTTTGATCGAATTATCTTATCGCGAAACACTCTGTCGAAATTTTAAAATCTATCTCGAAGGCAAACAGCCCCGCGGTGTCACTTGGCCTTCGTGTTACCTGCTCCAAGTTTCATTCCACATCTTCGCGACGTTTATGCAAAGATTTTAACTTGTTTTAATGGCGCGATGAGGTTGTTCATAAAATATTCAATATTTGTTGCGACTGGGCTGCGGATTTTTCAAACTCTGAAGACACAAAATTTAGATACAAATAGAAGCGAAAATAGAATATTCAGTAAATGAAATAATCCACTCTGGTTTGATGAAAATATATATTTGCATACAAAATCCACAGTCTATTCAAACGTAAATCTAATTACTTTTTCAACGTCTGCGCGCCGTATTATATCAGAAGTTATTTCAACGCTGCTAAATTTTATAATCGACTGACAGCCGCCATTTTGCAAATTATTATTACGTCTATCTCACTGTTGTAATATTGACATAGTTCAAATGCACGAAAATGATGAACAAAATCTAAGTCATTAACATCAGATGTCCATGCTGAAGGGTTTATACTCACAAAAATGCAAATACAAATTTACATAGGATTGCATTACAAATTTAAATAGAAATTTGCATTGAAATAAGAAGTAGTTTAATCGTTGCAATATTAATATAATTCAAATCCACGAAAATGATGAATTAAAGCTATGATAGCGACGTCAAATGTCTTTCGCGAATGATTGATATTGCACTCATAAAAATTTACGTAGAAGTAAGAACCCGTTTGATCATTGCAATATTAATATAATTCAAGTTCATGAAAATAATGAACAAAATCGTACCCAGACGTAGTCCCTGAAAAATTAAATTATCATAAAGATACAAGATTATGATAAAAATACAAGATTATCATAAAAATACAAATTTATATAGGAATAAAACCTGCGTAATTATTATTAATCGTAGATTAATATAACTCCTGACGGAAAAAGAAAAAAATCTAAATGATTATCAACGTTAGAAGATTTTCTCTGTAGAAAAACTAAATACACTGCTGGCAAAAATTAAGGGATATGTCAAATTGAATATGAAACGATAAAAAAGAGAAGCATTTAATTTTTTTTATTAAACAAGACCATCAAAGAAATAAACGACCAGTTGCTCTTCCGATGTTCTTGTTCAATAAAAACAAAAATCCAATGCTTCTTTTTTCTTATCGCTTCATAATCATTTTGAAATATCCCCTAATTTTTGCGAACAGTGTACTTAGTTCTTCTACAGGGTTGATAATCAGTCAGAGAAGCAAACGACCAGTTGCTCTTCTGATGTTCTTGTTTAATAAAAACAAAAATCCAATGCTTCTTTTTTCTTATCGCTTCATAATCATTTTGAAATATCCCCTAATTTTTGTGAGCAGTGTATTTAGTTCTTCTACAGAGAAAAGCTTCTAACATTAATAATCAGTCAGAACATCAGAGAAGCAAACGACCAGTTGCTCTTTTGATGTTCTTGTTCAATAAAAACAAAAATCCAATGCTTCTTTTTTCTTATCGCTTCATAATCATTTTGAAATATCCCCTAACTTTTGCGAGCAGTGTACTTAGTTCTTCTACAGAGAAAACAGCTTCTAACATTAATAATCAGTCAGAACATCAGAGAAGCAAACGACCAGTTGCTCTTCTGACGTTCTTCTTTAATAAAAACAAACATCCAATGCTTCTTCTTTCTTATCGCTTCATAATCATTTTGAAAATATCCCCTAATTTTCGAGTGTGCTATAACTCACGCAAAAGTATATACAAATTCACGCAAGAATCGGACGAATTCGAACGGATCGGATATTCCACGCATAAGTGCAAAGTGTGCATGTGTGTCCACTTACGGTTTGCCTCCGGGCACTCCGACCGATCCCATCGGTGCTCTCATGGCCACATGGGGATCGTAGAGCTGTTGCAGCGAAGGTGGTGCTCTAGGCGCCACGTAGCCGTTATATCCCATCATGTCGACGTGAGGATGCTGGCCGGGTGGTGCCAGATGGTGAGGCGGCGGCCCGGGAGCGTAGTGCGGCGGATATGCGCTCGGTACGCCGGGAGGCGGCGGTCCCTGAAGTAGCTTCGCCGAGCCGGATGGCTTCAAGCCGCCGCTGATCGCCGAGCCCGAGGTTGGTGTCAGAGGCTTTGAGATCGGTGTCGTTGGCTTTTCTCGTTCCTCCATCTTCTTGGCCGACGGTGTGCTCGCGTTGCTGCTGGTCCCGCTTCGAGGCGAGTGCGGTGGCACGTCTTTCTTCGTCTGCACGCCGGTGCCGATAGGTGCCACTTTGTCCAGGCCATTCTCTCGCGGCGACGTCGTCCCGTTCACAACCGGACTCGTCGGACCTTCGCTGGCGTCGTCCACCACCAGATCCTGATCGCTCTTCTCGCCGTCACTCTGGAGACACGGGGGTGATTGACAGATTATTTTCCGACTGGCCTCGGTTTGAGAAATCACTATGATTTTGAACGTGTACGTAGGAAATTGAGGATTCGCGTTCTCAATACACATCTTTAATTTTTTTTTTTTTTTGCTTTCTAAACATATTTACGTGTCTTTTAGTATAGTTCTTTACATCTTTAATATATTTTAATTTTTTTTTTTTTTCTTTCTAAACATATTTACGTGTCTTTTAGTATAGCTCTTTAGCACAAATGGACGATTTTTGGTATTGAACGTGTACGTAGGAAATTAAGAATTCGCGTTCTCAATACACATCTTTAATTTTTTTTTTTTTTCTTTCTTTCGAAACATATCTACGTGTTTTTTAGTATAGTTCTTTTTTTTTTTTCTTTCTAAACATATATACGTGTCTTTTAGTTCTTTAGCACAAATGGACGATTTTTGGTATTAAACGTGTACGTAGGAAATTCAGAATTCACGTTCTCAATACACATCTTTAATTTTTTTTTTTTTTTCTTTCTAAACATATTTACGTGTCTTTTAGTATAGTTCTTTAGCACTAATGGACGATTTTTGGTATTGAACATGTACGTAAGAAACTGAGGATTCGCGTTCTGAATACAGGTCTTTAATAAATTTTCTTTTAACATATTTATGTGTCGTTTAGTATAGTTCTTTGGTACATCAGAGATTTACTTGAATGTTTCTGTTATAAAAAGAAAACAGGATGTTCGTAGATGTTCATACAAAAGCGTGCTTCTTCATTTGTGTACAAATGTATCAGTATCAATATAAATGATCGTTCTATGCATCAAATAAAAAGATGAATTTATATATTGTTTTTATTGCAATATCATATATACAAACAGTATATTAATTCGTCAAATGATATTGTAATAAAAATTGATTTTAGAGACTGATAATCGACTAAATGAAAAGAAGAATTTATATAAATTTGACGAATTAATATACTGTTTGCATTGATTATACGATATTGTAATAAAAATTGACTTTTTAATAATTAAAAAGAAGTATATTTAAATAGATACATATTTAAATAGATACAGAAAAGTGAGTCTATTAAAGTGATCTTTTGCTACAACTCGCACATCTGGCGAAAAATTAAATGCGACACATGTTCTTTTTCGTTTTAGCAAGAAATTCGCCGAAAGTTTGTTATTCGTGCTGAAGAGTGTTTGAACTACGCACGATTTGTATTTGAGTCACACATTGGCGTGTTATCTTGTTGAAGTCTCAATCATGGTTCCTTATTAGCATTGGAATTATAACGATATCTGATGCCAATTTCATCAGTGTCGCTAATTAACTTGCAATCTTACGATTTGATAAACGATTTGAATCCAAATTAAATACTCGACCGATTGCCACGATAAGCGAAGGAACGACGTCCGCAACGAGAAAGATTTTTCGCGATTCGACTGCTTCGCCCTGTGTCAACAAAATGTCGGAAGCAGAAATTTGCATAAAAATAGACAAATACGAACACGTTGATGTTGCTTGCCAAAAAAAAAAAAAAATTGCAACACCTAAAAATTTGAAGTTGCATAGATTTTGATCTAGAGATCGAACACACTCGTATCTCAATGTATTAAAATTAAAATTAAAAAAAAAAACAAATGAAAAATTTATAAATTTATTTATTTCTTTTTCGAATTTAAAATCCGTTTAATGGAAAAAAATTGCGCGATCCCGTCTTCAAGATGCTGCGTTATCGCGAAAATCTGGTGATCCGTGATTGATCGAGACTTCGAAACGAAAGTTCTCCCAGCAGAAAAAGAAAATCAGTGTTTTCAACTGGTAACGGAGGTAATCCGCAGTTTCGATCCACGAATCGTTCCGATGTGTTCTTTGTCCTACGTATATTTTTCATTTCTCGACCCGGTTTCTCCCAGCTCCATTTCCCTTGGAATCACAATGTTCCAAAGAAACGCGAGCGAAACTGGGTCGAGCCAAACAAAAAAAAAAAAAAAAGAGGTGAGAATGCTCGAATGCAAGAACAATAACGCAGTGTAAAGACTTACGTGACCAATGTCCTTGTCCTGCTCCTTCTTCATCTTTTTGATGTGCATGGGATGGTCATGGTGATTCTGAGAATGATGGGAATGGTGCGTCTCCTGCGGTGTACGTGGACGACTGTATTTATCACCGGGCGATATCGAGCTTCTCTGTAACGTGACGAAAATTACGGCTCTCGCGGCGCGCACTCACTCGCTCGTTTCGAATAACGCACCATAAAATGGCACGCGAGATTGTTATCGATGGTCGCGTTTCGATCGTATCTTTGGGACAAGGGGAAGGGAAAAGGTAGAGAGGGGGGGGGGGAGAGGGAGAGAGAGAGAGAGAAAAGAACAACGAAAGAAAAGGAAATACGTTTCTCAAATGACATTTCAATTGTAGAAAATTTTTACCGTAGGCATTATATACAGAGTATGAAGGCTGTTGAAAAATATGTGACCACAGCTATTCCATTTTAATTTAAATCATCCACCGACGAAATTGTTTTTACAAAAATTTTCATGATCGTATAAAACGCAGCACAACGTATTTAGAAATTGTTGCAATCGTACGATCAAAATTAAATGTTAGCCAGGGAATTTTTAGCAGCCGCCGCGTTATGCACAACTTTCTGAAATCTCGTTTTATTAACAAAATTTGAAACTAATTTGAAAGTGTATATATGTATACATATATATAAAAGTTACACGCATACTACATAAATGTAGTAAATTAGTGTAAACACCAACAGTCGTCTTAAAAATATTATGAACGTACAAAATGGTCACGAACATTACGAACTTCATGACCTTTTCAAAATATAATAATTTCGTGTATAATACAAACAGTAACTTTTACGTACATTTTTGAGTCCACTGTACTTCACTACAGTGCTCGCGAAAGTGCTTCACTATCTTTTCTAAATAACATATGTAATAATATATTTATAATATATACATATATATATTTATATATTTATATTATAAATATAATATATAAATATATATTATATTATATAAATATTAATATGATATAATATCTATTTATATATTTACAATATAAATTATAATAATTATTTATAATTATTTTATATTTTATATATAATATATTTATATATTTATATTAGAAATATAATATAAATATATAAATATTATATTATATAATATAAATATATAAATATATATTATATTATATAAATATAATATTTATATAATATATTTATATTTATATTTTTATAATATAAATTATATTATATATATAATATAAATTACAATAATTATTTATAATTATTTTATATTTATAATATATTTATAAAAAAAAAATACTTTCATAACTATTCACATACTCTCATTATATACGAGTACTTCGATTCAATATCTCGAGCCACCACCGCGTGGTAAGATCAATTTGCTAATAGGGACGAGACGATAAGAACGAACGAAGTTGATACGGTTTTCTATCCGTGCAGAGGCGCACGTTTACACAGCCGTTAATCTCTGGTTAAATAACAGACAACCGGCATAGACTGAAACAACGGATTACCCACGTGTTTCCTGCGGTTCGATCAACGTGACAAAACCGTAATTACCCGCGTCGACGGTTATTATCAATTGTCACGCGACCGTTCGCGATAATCGATTTCGACTTTCCATCCGTGACAGCCGAACGACGAGCCACGATACGTAGATTTTGAGTGGGGTTTACGTTACGGTGAATAAAATCACTATATCCGCGAGACGGAATTGCGTTCGAGAGATTTTCCGTGATTTTGATATGGGCAATATAATTTAATCATCGCCCCGATGATATTCCAACGCGATCTATCTATATATTTCCTGTTTCCTTTCTTTTCCTCTCCTTTCTGTCTTGTCCTCGTTTCACACAAATATTCGACATTCGTTCGTCTTAAAATTCGTCGAACTTGAAATTCTTTTGAGCTGTCAAGTCACAAGAAAACTTTGATTGTTCGTTGAAAATCCTCCGTCACGTTTTTTTTATACGAATCTTTGATATTCGTTTCTCGAGATTGGAGTTTTAATCGCTAACTTCGAGAGTCTTCAATTTTTGACGTCATAAATGTGGAACAGGTATATATACTTATTCTAACCCCCGATTTTATTCCTCGCTATTAATCGCTGTTATTTGTTAATCTTTCGTATTATTCTAAGTTATATTCTGTACCCTCGTATCGTTCGTTTTTGTAATATTACGATACAATTTGATCATCAATAACCACAAGAAATGTCTTCGATTTTGACGTCATAAAAATAGAGTAGATGTATATTTTAATAATTTTAACTTTATTCTTCGCTATTAATTATTGATCGCTGTTAATTTTCGGTATCATTTTAAATTATATTCTGTACCTTCATATCGTTCGTTTCTCGAATATTATGATACAATTTAATCTTCAATAACATCAAGAAATGTCTTCGATTTTGAAGTCATAAAAATGGTGTATACTTTGATTTCAACCATCGATTTTATTCCTCGCTGTTAATTGTCAATCGCCGTATCACTTCAAGTTATATTCTGTGCCTTTATATCGTTCGTTCTTGTAACATTTGTTTTCCAATCATTTCCATAAGAAATGTCTTCAGTTTCGCCATCTCCAATTTAACTCTCGGTTTTATTCTTCATTGCTTCAATCTTCCGTGTCAATTACATTCCGTACATCGCCTGTTTTTGTAATGTTGCAACACAATTTGTTCACCGACAGCCGCGAAAAATTAAATTTCTACTCTGACAGATTTCTGCTGTCTGAGTAGATTAAAAATGAAAAAAAAAAATTACAGCGAGCCTTACGAAATTCAAAGAACTTGCGAATTGTCCTCGAAAAAAAATCCTTTGCGCTGACAACTGGTTGCGCGGACCATAACGAGCGACCGAACCGTATACAATAATTCGTCGCTTTCTTCTTCTTCTTCTGAACTCGTCGGTGTGACATCACTAAATAGAAATTATTAAGAAGTAATAAACTTATAATTTGTTACATTTAAATATACTTAAAACTGAGAAAATGTTGCAATTTTAGGTTGCAAAAAATTCTCGACTGCGCAAGAGGTAAATTCTCCGCGATCAAAACAAAAACTGCGACAGCAGTTTCACAGTTTCCAGCTCGGAGTACATCCGCGTGTATGTATCACGGTGAGCAGACAATGGAGAACACCCGAGACGACGAGTCGAAAAGGGTCAAACCTTCGCATCGAATTCCCGCTAACAATCATAGCTCGTCTCGGACGCGTCCGAGGGCCACCGGAGGTCCCGAGTCTAATTCACCCTAAGCCAATTTTCTCGCGCGTATAACCTTCGGAACTCATTCCCACGGAAATTCCGTGTCCCTTGTCGGCACGCGACGTGTCCAGATTATATCCCGCATGGCCAGATCCAGTTTGTAACGAAGCTTAATAGAATTCCAGGCTGGCCATGGAGAGGCCACACTAAAATCCAAGGAAAGGAAGGGGGGGAAAAAGGGAGGGCGCGCGCGCGGCTCCCAGCAGAAAGAGAATTAAAGGAAGCTCGCGATATACGAGCAGAAGGAAGGCAGGAGAGGAAGAGAAGAAGAGAAAAAAAAGAGGAACGAAAGAGGAGAGAGAGAGAGAGAGAGAGAGAGAAAAAAAAGAAATATGGAAGAGGATGCTTTGGGAAGAGGTTGATAATGATTATAGAGTCGGCATGGGCTGGAAGAGGGAACAGGACGAGGCGATGCACGCGGCAAGGACGAAAGAACGAGAGAAAACTGCCCGAGGATGGGTGTGGGATAAGGAGAGAGGAAAATAGAATGGCGAGAGGCAGAATGAGAGGGCGTCGATGGGCGTTTCGCGGTCCCGCGATGATTACAGGCTCGGCAAACCTATAATACACGCTGCTATCTCTCCCTTTTCCCTCTTCCTTTCTTTATGGGTGCTCCGCTCTTTCCATTATTTTTCTCCTTCCATTTTTTTTTCTTTTTTTTTCTTTTTTTCTTTCTTTTCTTTCTCCCTTCTCCTTCCATTCCTTTTTCTTTCCGGCTGCTCCTTTCTTCCGACGCGCCCTCCGTGGTTCCCTCTCTCTATTCATCTCGAATCTCTCCCGTCTCTCTGCGCTCGGGCACGTTCGTTCGTCGAGCCTGGTTCGGGACTGTGTTCTCGCTGAGAAGAAGGTCGTTACTTGCATTTTCTACGGGCGAAGAACCGTAGACTCCTCTTCCATCCCTACGGCTACGACTTTGAGAAGAAAAGTTTCTGCTACGAAGAGAGGGAGGAAGAGAAAGAGAGAGAGAGAGCATGGAGGCCGAGCCTCGGCACGCGGGACTTTATCCCCTAAGCTCGATACAATCGAGAACTCTAGTATTCGTCTGTAATTACTTTCGTAACTTTAATGCTATCCGTTCTTCGCCGGTTATATATCTCGCCCACCCCTTGTTCCCGCCAGCCGATTCGTTCCGTTTCTCGCTCGATTTACACCGACCGAAACCTTTGTTTCAAACCTTCGCCGAACGAATCGCCGGTAAAGTGTTTCGCAAGGCAAACACGTAATAATGGCCAACCAGTTTTGTTTATTACAACTTCAGATTAGCCTGTAACGTATCCTGACGTATAATGACGAATAATTTATAATTCTAAATTATATTTAAATTTATCATTATCGTTAATATTTTACAGTAATTATTATTATTATTATTTTAATTAAATTTTCACAGTTGGAAAGAGCAGAGTGTATTACGAGTAATTGAAACGTGTAGCCGGTTTTGCGACGCGTAATTAGTTTGCATTTTTATTGTAACTCTGTGTTGTCGGCTAACACTGGAATAACCAGCGCCTAATGTATGATAATGTATGGTGATGTATGATAATGGCACAACTCCTAATGTTTGTACGAATCCCGATTTTCCTCGAGCTAAATTTCAGTCGATAAATGAACTCTGGTGAATTGAAAATCCACTTTCTTGTTTCTTGCGCGAACGAAAAATTATTAGCTGAGCAGAGAATCGATGAATTCCCAGAGTTGTATAAACTTTCTGTCTCCGGGCAAGTTCGCATAAACGGAGCTTGCGCTGTAATTTGAAACGACCAGAGCGCGATAGTTGTTTGAAAAGTATAATGTCGTGATGATTAATTTTACCAACGTATCCATGTATTCTTGGTAACTTCGAGAGAGAAAAGAAAATTGAAGTGCGTTAACAAACACGCACAGAGAGAGTTTTTTCATCGTCTCGGATCGCGACGATTCTCGCGAAAATGATGATGCGACTTTACTCGTGCGTGCATATTGCGAGTAGAAGCGCCGAATAAACGTATGCAGATTGAAACGTGTTAAAGTACAAGATAAAATGTATTTGGATGCACATATTTGTCAATTCTATTCAGAGTCATCGATGAGAATTCTTGTCTCGTGCCAAAGTGTTGGATCGACGTTTACGTATGCAATTCGACGCACAGTTTTTCACAGCCGAGAACGTCTACTTCTAGAAACGTCTAGTGTTAACACTAGAGATCCTCGTGCAGTTCTTAAATTTATTTATCTCTTTGCGAGATTGTTCTTGCAAACAATGAACCAATCACGTTGCTGCCTGACCTTGAGATGAAAAAATGAGATGGACAAGTTAAAATTGACGCAGTGGTCAACCTCTTGCGCTGGAATGACGTGCCACGCACGTCGAGAATTTTTTTGTACCAAAATTGCAACAATTTCCTCAGTTTTAAGTATATTTATATAAATGTTTTTATATTTATATTATATTTATATATAAATATTATATATAAATAATATTATATTTATATAATATATTTATATTTATATATTTATAATATATTTATATTTATATTATACTATATTATTATTTATATATTTATAATATATTTGTATTTATATTATACTATATTTATATATTTATATTATACTATATTTCTCTATTTATATTATATTTATAAGTGTAATTTATATTTATATATAAATGTAACCCAGGCAAAACAAACGATAAGTTTATTACTTTTTAATAATTTTCTGTCCAATGTGATATCATACCGACGAGTTCAAAAGAAAAAGAAAGCGACACGGTTCGGTCTCTCGTTACGGTCCGCGAACCAGTTGCCAGCGCAAAGGGGGATTAAACAAATCTTGAAACTGAAACATATAACGAGAAAGGAAGGAAGGAAGGAAGGAAGGCGAAATGGTTTTGGAAACTTTCGATTTCGAAAAATGTCTACTCTAAAACTGTTCGTCCAGCAGTTAAAAATCTTGAAATTGAATTGAAATGAGAGAGAGAGAGAGAGAGAAATGACTATGAAAAATACTGACCAGGGCACAAGACCAATCATTGAATGGAATTCAATGGAAAACAAACCGCGCGGGAAAGCGAAAAGAGAGAAGAAATTCCCGGAAGTGATTCGAGGATGTTTGAGCCTGGAAAAACCAACGAACCGAAACGCGGCAACCAGAAATAGAGAGAGAGAGAGAGAGAGGGAGAGAGAGAGAAGTCGAAAGGCAAAAGGCGCCACGTTCTTTTCTTAGTAGCCGCTCGGCCACGTATTTTTTTTTTTTTTTTTTTTTTTTTTTCTCACGCCAGGCCTCTTTCCCGCTTGCCACTTTATACCACTCGCGCGTTCGTCGAAAACATAATTGCGCGTACAGTGGATGCTCGTGAGCGAAGTACATCGAAGCACTCGTTGTACCCTTCACGCGCACGGAAAGTTACACGCGTGTAATGTGGCTGTAATACAGAGGGTGGAAGGGTAGGAGGTCACGTCGCGAGTGCTCGAGTGTGTCGAGTAGGTTGTACGCGCGTATACACGCCGCGTGTTCACGCTGCCGTATCCCCGAGAGATTAGAAATACGTAGTTGTCTCGAGTGCCTCGTTTACGTTACGCAGAGGAAACAGGTTGGAGTTATTAGAGTGGAGTTCCATCGATTGGAAACGAAAGCTTTGTCGTTTAACGTCTGCACGTTGTGATTCGATTGTGGAAAGATTGAGCGTGTTATATGAGAAAGCGCATTAACTGTGAGAAAGATGTCGATTGTACAGGGGACAGTCTTCCTAAATTATGTTGATTAACACTGGAACTGATCGAAATGACTGCAATTTGCAATTTTTGTTAAATATATTATATATTTAAATGATTTTTTTGTAAAATAAATAAAAGTTTGTATAATCTATTGTATCTTACTCAAGTTTCTCTACTTTTTTTTCACTTTAACATCACTGATGAAAATTTTATACGTTAGTCGGTTGGTAGTTCTAGAGTTAAATCGTGCAACAACAAATCGTCCACGAAAGATAAGCGAAAAACTCATTGTTTGAGAAAATAAAAAAAAAAAATGCGACAGAAAGAGCTAATTTGAACGTTCGAGAAGCAAAGAAACTCTAACGAGAATAACAAGATTCTTCGTCGAAATGTTATTATTTTTTATATCTCAAAAAGACCTTTAAATTGTTTTTCTATCTATGATTTATCGTTTCCAGAGAAGCAGATAAATTTAAACCAACGACCTACTGATAACCAATTATCGATTAAAATCGGAGGGATTTGTTGCTACGATGATATATATTTCAAAAGGTGGCATTAAATTATTACGAAACGATGCGATAACTCTTACAGCCAGATCCTCTATCGAAAAGAGCGGCGTCGATTTATCGCGCGTAACTTCGATGGAGAGAAACGAGAAAGGAACTTCTTTCCAAGCGCGTTGCGTTGCGCGGATCGGTGCACGGCGCCATAAATTCAGTAACAGAGACGCGGATGTCGAAGCAATTTTAATCGTTGAAAATACAGAGACAATTTTTGCCGTTCGTTCTCGACTCGTTTCAATTGGATTTATTTATCTACGTCATTAAATCCTTTGCGAAATTTCAACACGGTGAAACAGCAGCGAGAACGGATAAACGGTAAAAAATGCCCATCCGTTCGCATATTTATTTATTTATGCGCTAGATCGATACGTAGAAGTCGAACGGATAATCCGATTGTTAACTCGACATTTCGATAAATGATTTGTCTGCGTTTCCAGCGGCGAAATATTTACCGGCGCGAAAATATGGGTCCGTAAATCTCCGCGCGTATTATTGTTTCATCGGCGATAAAACAGCGGCGCTGACATAATTTCATTTGCGTAGTAAACCTTAATTACGACACGTGAAAAATAAAGCGCGCGTGTCTCCACCGTTCTTCCCTCGCTCTGTTTCTCGCCTTTCGACGAACAACGAACACTTCTGTCTCTCATCTTTCTCTCTCTCACTCTCTCACTCTCTCTCTCTCTCTCTCTCTGCGTTTCTGACGCGCGAAAATTCTAACAAAGAGCGCGCCACGTCGCCGCCACTTCAACGTCCATTAATAATTTAATTCGAAATGACGACGTTATCGTTGCGCGTGATTTCGGCGTCGGTACGTTGCGCGTCCCGTTAAAATTACTCGTTAAAACCGGCGAAAGAAAAAATTAAATACACCGAATACACCGGGCAAAAGGTGGAGAACCCCCCCCTCGAAAAAGCGAAATCCCATTAACGACGGGATTTCTGATAAAGAAAATTCCCCCGCTCGCCATTCGAGTATTGTACGACGCGGCTCGTAAATAACGCGATAATTTCGACAAACATTCCGCGATACTTGAAAATAAATGCAACGGAGAGAGAGGGAGAGGGAGAAAAGTTGGGACAAGTGCAAGAGAGAGAAAAAAAGCGAGAAAAATTCTATATATATATATAAATGTATGTATGTAGAAAAAAATAGAGCGAAATATATTCTACTCACGTGTCTCTCCTCGGTAGAGCTGAGACCTGTAACGAAACAAATGCAAACAGTCGTCAGTCAAAAGCCGTGCGGAACGTTTCCAACTGGGGGGGAGGGGGAGGGGGAGTAAAAAAAAAAAAAATCATTTTCATGCATAACGTCGGGAACGGATGAAACGGGAGGACGATTTTAGAGGGGGTTGGGGAGGACAGGTGAACGAGAAAAAAAAAAAAAACTGTCGAAATCCTGGCCACCGTGCGTCGATAAAATGTTAATAACGTGCCCATAAAAGAGAGACAGGAGGGGGTGTGAGCCGTAACAGGGGGTTGAGGATGGATCGGACTCAGACACACACGCGCGCGCGCGCGCACACACACACACATACACACATATTATATATATATATATATATATATATATATATATATATACACGCGTACACGTATTACGTGTATGTGCGTGCGTGTGTAGGTGTGTGTTAGATACGTATGCGATGTGGCATAGCGTGGCGTGGATAGTAGAAGCGCGAGCGGCGCCCGTATAAATGATCTTCATGCATATTTATGCGCTTTTCGCTCAAAATCGCCGGTGTCCGCTAACAGGGTGACGCAAACACGCTCACCCCTTCCTCCCCGAAAGCGGATACCCGAAAAGCGCTTTGAAAATTTCCAGTCGAGCGAGCCGAGCCGCACGCTCGCGCCACGTCGGCTACATATTCTTTTTTCCGTTTTCTCTCTCTCTCTCTCTCTCTCTCTCACCCACACCCATACACCCTTTTCCCCGCTGTCGACTGTCCCGTGGTCCAGAGTGCTTCCAACCACCTCTTTTCCACGTTGCATATACATATACATATATACAGACCGATATACAAAGGCACACACACCCGCACACACACAGAGACCACGGTTGGTCAACTGGCGCGCTCTCTCTCTCTCTCTTTTTTATTTTTTTTTTTTTTATTTTTTTTCGTCCGAGGTATCGCAAAAGCGGGATCAAACGGATGATGGTGACAAAAAGAGAAAAAATCCCCCCCCCCCCCCCACCCACCGATGGGTCGGACCGTTTGGAGCGTGCACTATTCGCTCGTCTCGCTCGCTGTTGCGCGCGCGCGTGCGCAGGTGCGATTCATTCTGTGTGTGTATACATATACATATGTATATATACATATATGTATATGTATATGTGTATATATCGGGGCACGGCGCCACTCGAACGTGACCAAAGGCCGGAATTTCGTTAATTTCTTTTCCCGCCGCGCTGCCCACAGAGGTGGCAATTAAAATCGTGTGAAAGGGCGGAAGGTATGCGTATAACGAGTATTCCCGGGGTTTTACGATTCCCGTGGAGCGGCTAGGAATTCGATCGTGAAAGGGAGGCGCGTGTTGGCGCGGAGGGCTGTACACCAGGAGGGAGGCCGTGTGGCCGGTCTTCTGCGGTTTTTTGGAATTACTGCCACGGAGAAGGGAATGTGTAATGCGTCGTGAAAGGAAGCGTGGAAATTAACTGGTGCTAATTTGGATCCAAGCCTCCCACCACTCCCCACGTCGCTTTAAATGGGGGGTTTTCATGCCCGCGAAATGCGCCGACAATCGAGTGGGTACATAACGTAAGTAGCACGTGAACACAGATTAAACTTTCTTCTTTTTAGATAAAAAAGAAAAGAAGAAGATGGATATATACATATATAGGGTGTGATTTGATACGTATTGTGTCATGATTAACCCTTCGACTGGTTCGTTTCACGTGTCGGGTGTCGAGACACGTTCACGTCGATGATTCACGCGCGTTGTGCGATTCGTGTCTGATGAAAACGCGCGGTATCTCGTTTATCGTCTCGTTTTCATCGAATGCATATTTCATGGTAATGCACACGCGTCAAACAATGATCGTCTTAATCGTTTTTCTTGTTTCTTGACTTTCCTAACGAAACACACGATACTTCGTAGGAAACATCGAACAGTTAGATTCCCATTCAGTGTTTCTCTCTAGTGTCTTGTTTGCTATTAATTCTTCGTTAACAGTCGGTTTCCATTGCTACCGACATCGCTACTTTCCTTTATCTCGTATAAGAAAAAAAAAAAAAAAAATTACAAATGTTTCTCGATTTTATACTGCAGAAAAAAGAATCTAACAATTTTTATATATATATATGAAAAAGAATTCCTCTCTCTCTCTCTCTCTCTCTCTCTCTCTCTTTCTGTTTCTCTAAGAAAAGGATAAAAATGAACAATTATCGAAGAGAGTCAAAGGGTTAAAAAAAAAAAGAAAAAAAGGAACTTGTACTCCTTCGTCGAAAAGAGGGGGGAGAGGGAGGGAGCGGTAAGAGGTGGAGTTAGTATGAAAATGCTCACCGCCGTTGCTTTTCAAATCGTCGGGTTGACCGCGATGCAATTCCGGTTTACTCAACATCGACAATGGATGAGCGGCTGTTGTTCCCGGTGCTGTGGCGGCGCCCGGCGTTAAGCCAAGGCCAAGAAGTGCCGCGGAGGCGGAAGTTGGCACCGGAAGTCCAGCAGCTGGTCCTAGTCCCGGAAGTCCGGGTAGCCCTGGATGAGCACCGATCGCCGTCCCCGGTGGCAGTTGTTGAGCGTGCATTTGCTGCAGCAGTCTCGATATGTCGGGCCTTTGTTGCTGCAACGCACAAGAGATCTTGTTAGTCAATCGTAAATGGCCTGATCTTTCATCGTAAAGCCTTCATGATTTCGCAATAAAGTGATTAGAGAAAATAATGAACGTTTTATCTGTTAACCCTTTGCACTCTGTTTGAGAGGGCATCGTACTAAATTTAGCTCGGACTTGCTCTTTTTATAACTTGCCGCATGATTATAACGAAAAACGTATAGGTTTTGGTGTGTGTGATGATACGATATATAATGGCATAATATCTGAACGGACGTCTAGAGTGAAAAGTACAATAACAATGACGTAAGGAGAACAAAAGTATTTCAGAAGAAGAAATTTCTGAAAGACAGTCCTGAGTCAAAATTGACACTCAGTGGAATAAACTAGTAGACTTTCTAATTGCTTCGTACGAAAGTTTGAAAAACGGGTGGAGGATATTGGAAACTATCTATGTATCTATTAACTCTTGCATGTTACACATGTTCTAGCAAATCCATAACGTTGACGATTGCTTTAAATTATATATCAGAATTACGTATTAGAAAGATATAATCAACGAAATTTCATGTTAAATGCCACTCGAATGATTGTTTCCAATGCTATGTCATTTTATTTGAATCGATGCTCCGTAAATGAATTGTTACAGACGATACATGAAAACAAAAGGTTCTCGAGGGCAAAGGGTGAAATATTGAAAAAAAGTGGTAGTAGTAGGTTTTTTTTCTATATTTTTACATCTTTCCACCCTTGAATACCTCATAAAAGCCCGCGGTCTAATTACCGTTAATAACCGGAGCCACAGAAGTACACAACACAAGTCCCCGGTGTACGTTTCCTCACGCGACACCATCGGTGTCGGGATGAAATGTCATCCGGGAGAGAAGCGAGCCTGACGTCATACGCCCCGGAATAAGGGGGTGAAAACGAATCTGTGCTGAAGAGCCTTTGCAGACCAGTGGCGATGGTCATCACTGGGTCCCAAGAGCTACCGCTCCCCCAGCTTCGTGAAGAAGAAACGTGAAACGGGGGGGGGGGGGGGGGGGGGGGGGGGGGATGAATCAACGAACACGATCACGAGAGAGAGAGAGAGAGAGGGAGAGAGAAACTCTCGGTGAAAAAGACAGAGGAAACAAGGGGTGGCGAAGAGGAGAGAAACGCAGCGTAAGATCAAGAGGGGATAACAGAGGCCGGTAAACTCGTTACGTGTGCGAATCATGCTTATAGTGGATTTCACTTAGGCATTTAGGATCGACAGAGGGAGAAACGAAGAGGGTACGAGAAAGGGAGAAAGAGAGACAGGAGGGGGAGAGAGAAAGTAACACACGGTTCTCGTAGAACCGAGGGGTCCGTGGTCGCAGCGACGAGGGTGGATTATGCGAAATAACCCCTCTCGGGCTACGCGCCGATTGTGTACGATAGTTATTTTCCTGGACTGTCGTTGAATGGGCCAAGAGAGACCCCCGGAGGGGTCGCGCGGCCTCGCGTGTGTGTATACAGGCCTCGTATGGTCTTCACCGCAGCACAGTTTACCCCCTAGGGACGTATTTGCGCCGCCCTACGCACGTGTACCTACTCCACGGATGTAGCTTGCAATTTGCCTTGCGGCCACTCGACTTCCGGCGAGGGGCTTTTGACGCGCAACAACTTTTTTTTTATTTCTCTCTCTCTCTCTCTCTTTCTCTCTCTATGCTTCGAAGCTCGTCCACGACTCAACGACCAAAGAAGGGAGCCACGGAGATATCGCACGCGCGCGCGAGCGCGAGACGATGAAACGAAAAGGAACGCCTCGTTGACGTTCATTTTTCAGGGGGTATCGATTTTTTTTTTCTTTTTTTTTTTTTTTTTTTTTTTTTTTTTTTTTTTCAAGAAACGTCCCGGCTTTTTCGAGGCAACCGTGAAGCTTTTATCGACGCGCATGCTAAACGGTTTGCGCGGCGTTTGATGTTTCGCCCGATATTTGCTATGGAATTTTCTTCTTCCTCTATATTTTTTTTTCTCTTTTTTTTTCCGGAACGCTTTGTGGAGATTGATCGGCGAAGTATAGCGTTGGAGAAATTTTAAACATTCGCCGAGTGGAAACTTTCAAATCGTGGGATTAATTGACAAAGATAAAATTGTTTTTAATTGGATCGAATAGAACACCGATGTTCCTTGTGTATTCACACGTATGTATATGTATGTGTGAATACAATACTTAATTTGTATCAAAAGTATTGACAATGATTAATTGTGAATAAATATCAATAAAATTGATGACGCCGTTCGGAATGCGAAAATTTCACCGGCCTTTAACGATCGATTATATAAATAAAAAGGAAATGTCAAAACTAGAATAGAACAGAGTGGAGTTTAATCCTCGGAACAAAGAATTTCGACCTCAGTTAATAGCGCAGCTGTGTGTTGACGATTACCCAACTGTCACGATCGCTAAAAATTTGTTCTATTTCAGACATTGTTTGCCCGATAGGATATTTTAACCACGAAAGGCAAGTGTACGAAACTGTTTATTTTTCCCGAGAAACAATCGAACGCTAAATAATTTTATCAAATGGCCGAGATAACCTTTCGCTTCGTCTAAAATTAGCTCGAGCATTTCTGAAGCACGCCGCTTTCGAATGACAGAAATACGGCTCCCGATATTAAGACGCGTATTTCAAACCAATTTGCCAAAAATACAACACCGGCTGACGTCGTTGCGCCAACTTGAATAATCAACATATTTTATTAACGGCTTATTTGCCGCGTATCAGTAGATTCACAGCCACTGTATCACAATTTGCCGCGTATATTTCCGCCAGTTTCAAGAATACGATTTACATAAATTACCATTTTTTACTTCCAACGCTATACCATGTGTACAATGTCTGCCATTGTCACCGCAACGTATAATCATTCTCATCGTCGCTTCGTGCGTAACAAAAACGTATCGGTTATCTAAATTTCGACAGTCCCGATCGAAGTTCACGCCACCGTATCGTTCTTCAAACAAACGTAAACGTCGAGCCATTTCCCCTGTTTAGCAAAGGAAAATCGACAAAAATGAAACATAGTCAAGAACGAGCAACCAGGGTTGCTTCGTCTGCTTATTTTTGACAAAGTTTCAACTACAAACTATATAGTCGCGGTTATATACAGTAGTATCGTACAAGTCGATTAAAATGCTAATAACATTTGAAAGCTCGTATGTTTGTAATTGGCAAGCTGTTTTCATTCTTCGAGCTCTTCAATTTATGAATCGTTATGTGAGAAGCATTCCACGAAAAATTGGAAAATAGAAAAATTTTCACTAATTCGAAATTCATTTTCTCCTGAAATTCACACAAATGATCTGTCGTCGTTGAAAATTTCCCTTAATAAGACGGACTATTACAAAATCGTTATACAAGATTGACTACACATGTTAAGAAGGATCCGTTGATCTAATGGAAAAATTTCTCGCGTCAACAGGCGTTGGCAACCTGGTTCGCGGACCATAACGAGTGACCAAATCGTATATACAATAACTCGTCTTCTTTTTGAATTCATCGATATATCACTGGATAGAAATTACTAACATAACAAGTTTATTATTTGTTTTGCCTGGGTTATATTTCAATGTACTTAAAACTGGGAAAATATTGCAATTTTGGTAATAATTTCTGGAACCAAATATTAACTTGAAGCTGATCTGTTGCGTATCTGATTATAAATTCGTTGTGCCATTCGTCGAATAACTTTCAACTTTTAATTCCAACTACATATTAAAATGCATTAAATTCTAATTTGTCGACTTAACCAATTTGTCTGCAAATATTAATTCCACCGTTAATCTTGTTCAAAATAATTAAGAAATACCGAGGAAGGAAATCCAGAAACTTCCTACGCAACTTGAAATCTCTGAAATATTTTTTAACGTACGTATTTACCAGTTGATCTTACTCAAAATAATTAAGAAATATTTAAAGAATAAGAATTAGCATAGAATAGATAAGAATTAAGAAAGAATAATTAATAAAAAGAAAAAACCTTATCTCTGATCCTGCTGATTTTAACTTTAACCTCTTGCGCTAGTAACTGATTCGCGGACCATAACGAGTGACCGAACCGTATACAATAATTTGTCACTTTCTTCTTCTTCTTCTGAACTCGTCGGTATGACATCACTGGATAGAAATTATTAAGAAGTAATAAACTTATTTGTTTTGCCTGGATTATACTTAAATATATATACAAAATATAATTATAATTAATACTTAAAACTGAGAAATATTATTGCCGGTTTGGGACAAAAAATTCTCGACGTGCGTGCGCACGTCATTCGAGGGCAAGAGGTTAACAGCTCTTAAGTCCAGACTTAAAAATTCTTTCAACTCAATTCGACATTCATTTTTTCCCCGTTCTTCTCAAATTCATGCAAATGATCTGTCGTCGTTAAAAAATTTCCCTAGTGTCCCCGCGTACACGATCGACGACGTTAAGCAGATGATCCTGATCACTTGAGGGGGAAGAAAAAATCGAGAAGCGAGCGGCGTATACACGGGGAAAATCGAGATGCGAGCACAAGCGAGATCGTGGAGGCACGATGCACGAACTACCCCCGCCCTCTCCCCCTTTCCACCTTCCCCTAACTCTCCCATCCACCCTGCCTACGGTATTCAATTCGTATTCGAAGCAACGGAGAGAGAACGGACAGGGAGGGCCGGCGTCGTCGTTCGTGCAGCGCGGCAAACGAAACGTAATAGTCCCAAACGAGGTTTAACGCGGCGTGAATAATACGCGGAAAGGGAGGGTTGGCCTGGCCTGGTGCCTGAGGGGAGGATCGGGTCCGGCGCGTTGCCCGAGGTGCGACTCGTCCATACCTGTGCGTTTAAATACGTGTCAGGGAATATCCTGCGCGCCTGTACAAATGCAACCCCACCCCATCCCCCTTTTGGCTAGCTGGCTGGCTGGGGGGAGGTAGGTAGGTAGGTAGGGTTGGCTGGCTGGTTGGCTGGCTATTCTCTGTCTGTCTGTCTGTCTGTCCTGTCCTGTGCGTGCAGGAAAGCGTGCGAACAGGCAGGCACCGCTGCTGTACGAAGGCTGCGCAAGAAGAAGAGGGAACGAGCGACCGAACGAGACAGGGTGAAAACAGAGAGGTCCAATCAGATACAAAGGAGACGAGGAACCGAGGGCGAGTGGAAGGCGAGAGAGGGAGAAACAGGGCAGGGAGAATTGCGTTCCAGCGTGCAGTGTTATTAAACGAAATATTGATTCAACCCCTGTTTACCGAGTAATACATATTCATGGGGGTTGGCGCTTATGTCTATTTGCCTCTGTCGTCCCTTCAGCCTTTGGCCCCTCTTGCTCTCCGTGTTTTGTCTCTATCCCATCGTCTCTCTGTCTCTCTTTCACCGTTTCTACGTTGGTCTTTGCCGCGCTTATCCTTTCCTATATGCATATCATATATATATATATATATATATATATATATATATATATATATGGTGACGTGTGTGTACCCGTCTTTTTCCATCTCGTTCGGTTTGCCTCCACTTGGTCTCCTCGTCTTTATTTAGCCTGTTTTCCGACCCTAGGAAACCGAGAAGGGAGGGAAATAGGAACGTAGGAACACGCTCTACCCTTGGTGGCTATATCAGCGTGCAGCAACCCGTATGTGCGAACGAGAGGAGTGCACGTGCACGTGTTCAACGCTGCCGGCTTCACCTTGTACTAGCCACTAGCCGGCGCTGAGTGCACGCGCTGATTATGTCCCCACATGCCGATGACGCGTATTACGCAACTGCAGATTGCGGTTTGTGTCACGACCTCGATCGGACGATTTGTAGCGGTCAGGCCTGCGCTCGTTAAATCGAGGACGGCCCCGTACTGACCGTCTCTGATTTTGTTCGTGCCGATTGCGGCAGATAACCGTTCCTTTTCCTTTTTTTTTCTTTTTTTATTTTTCTCTTCTCTCTCTCTCTCTCTCTCTCTCTCTCTCAGCCAGTAATAACATGATAAATCTCTTGATGGCAAAAAAAAAAAAAAAAAAAAGGAAGTGGATGAAGATGTTGAAATCGGACATTGAAAAGAGAAATCAAGCATCTTTTTTTGGTAACAAAAATATATCTTCTTTCACTCGTAATTCACAGCCACTGCTCCCTGTAATTACCAATATGGCTCAGTTCGTTAAACGTGTGTTCTTGATTCGTCAAACAATTTAATACCAGTCGGACAGAGATTAATCTAATTTGCTAACTAACAAAAATTTCCAATAATCAATTTCTATTGAAAACGTGCACGTATTAACTGCAATTGTATCAAGTCAAAATGATCAATTTATAATAGTTTTAGTGTAATTTTGCAGATTTACAACGTCGAATTTTTACAAAATATACGAATATTCTGTTCGCGTTCTTTATTGCATTGCAAACTTTCTATCATTCCTTGCACTTCAATCTTTCGGATATAATTCTTATTGTCGGTAGTTCCAGTGTTTAACATAGAGCAAAATGAATGAAAGTTTCCGTGTTCTTTATGAACCTTCTCGTATTTGCACTCCAATCTTTCAGATAAAATTTTTATCGTTCCAGTGTTAGATAAAATTATTTTGATATGTAAAAGAATCTTCATCTCTTCGTCCTGTATTTATAATTTTGTATATATATAATTACCAAATGTCGCCGGAATTCTCAAAGCGTACTTCTAAAACCCGTGGTATGGAGCGGCGGCGCGTGCATAAAGAATAATTATGTATATATCATATATATTATATATATATATTTTTATTATTATATATATTATATATATATATTTTTATTATTATATATATTATATATATAATTACCAAATGTCGCCGGAATCCTCAACGCGCACTTCTAAAACCCGTGGTACGGAGCGGCGGCGCGTGCAGAAAGAATAATTCAAGCGTGTCAGGGGACGACGTGACGAGGGCCGTGCATTCGTTTAGGCGATCGGGAATTATTCAAGTCGTGCACGCGAGAGAACCGACTCGGAACTCAATTATACGTGCCGCGACGGCCGAATGCCAATTTCGCATTCGTCGACCCTGCTATCACCAGAGCGCGCTCGCAGCCCATGAGTATGAGAAAAACGTTTCCCACCGGAAGTCTGTCGTACACGAGACGCGAAGAAACACGACGCAGCCGTGTGCCTACACCCTATTTTCCTTTCCAACGCATGCACGTGAATACGCATGCGGTCCGCGTGGTTCGATCCGACGGGCTTACATTACACGTGTAAAATTGAAAGCTCGACGCACGGCGATCTTGTTCTGTCGCGAGAAGGTAAAAGGGCGAAAAAAAATTTCTGTTTTCAAGTGGAAAAATTTCTGTTTTCAAGTGGAAACTCGTCGCGAGTCAGTTGACCGACCTTAACGATCTTAAATTACCCGCTTGCGCGTGTAGAGTTGCCCCGTGTTTTGCCTGCTGCAGTAAGTTTTTGAGCCTTTTTCTTTTCTTTTTTTTTTTTTTTTTTCCCTCTCCGAAATATCGGGGAGATTCTGTCTCGCGGTTTAGATTAGGTTTCTACCTACCTACGTAACTTCGCAAAGATACGAAAGATGTAAGAAATTTTTTTTTTTTCATATGGGGGTTTTGAGTCGCATCGGCTACGAGATCTTTAGCGACGTGCTGAAATTTTCTCTTTATATCTTGTCTAGTAATTGGGTCTCCTTTAGGTAGTTGATAACGTTTTTCTGTTGTTTCTGGCAGGTTAGAGCGGTGTTTTGGTTTAATTTACTTCTTATGTTTCGGTATTTTCTGCATTCATGTAGCAGGTGTTGGGTGGTGATTTGTTGGTTGCAGGTGTTGCAGAAAGGTGGTTCTGTTTTGCTTAGGAAGGATGATTCGTGTGTGATCTTGGAGTGTCTAGTCATAGCTATCCTTTCTTTTCTCCTTATATTGTTGTTTGGTATTTTTTGGTAGAAATGGTGTGCTATGTCGTGTATTTTGGTTTTATTTGTCGTAGCCCAAATTCTGTTCCATTCGAGAAATTTTGTGTCAATCTGTGTCCATAAATTACTTAGGATTATTAACTCTTTAGTCGTGCAAGTATACGAAAGATTAAGTATTTTTTCAGCGATTAAATTAACATGAAAGTAAGAAGATTTTGTAGTAATTAAATCAAAACTTGTCGGACGTATAAATGTATATCTTTGACGGGGTAAATGTCTGAATTTTGTCGATTTATTCCCCTGACTGATATTTGAATGATATTTTGTACGTGGCGAATGCACGTAAAAAAAATATGAACAAAATGCAGCGACTACGGAGAAGGAAATTCAGCAGGACAAGATTATTTGGAAACGTTCGAGTTATTTCAAAAATTGAAACGTATATTATTGTTAATATCATTAAGAGATTAGATTATTGTTTAATATTATTATTGTTATTATTATTGTTAATATTATTAAGAGATTAGAGAAATTATATATGTTCTTTTCTAGTCTATGAATTACATCTATTATATTTCCGATTTAATAAAATTATAATAACGAGTTACTTTCGAAGCTTCACATCGATCTTGAGGCAGAAAATTTAAAAAAATATATACTGTATTTTTTTTTCTAACGTAAACGTCGTGATGCACGGGACAAAACCCTCCAGTGAAAAATTTAGAAACCGATGAATATCTCACTCGAAGAGATTCTTCAAACTTCCGTTCGATCATCGCGTCGACGACAGAATGGAAGTTTTTGCGCGGCGAATTATCAAAATAATTGGCAAACCTTTTCCACCAAGGAGGCGCGTAATTTCACGATGCACCTGTTGCGATATCCTGACGCGTAATGCCGATCGAGCAACCTCCACTCTGGTTCGTTGGAAAATTAGTCAATTACGAAGCATGACGCGCACTTACCCCAATTATGGAGTTCAGCTCCGTCATCGTGACCTGTTTCGCCCTATCAACAGCAGTTGCGACTTGCTGTTGATGCTCCTGAGATAGAAAGGGCAGGATCTGTCCGATGATGGCGTTCAGTCTCTTCGATATTTCCGCCTGAAAAAGAAACAATGGGGAAACGCTCGTTAATGAGCAACCGTCCATTCGCGATAAATATCTAACAGAGGGCGCACGAACTTGGAGTCCATCGCGGAAACTCGACGATTAATAATACTGAGCGTAGAAATTAGTTTGACGGTCGGTTTTAGATAGATCTGTCAATAATTGAACAATAATTTTCTCGTGGAAATTAAATTGTTTTAATAATTAAAAAAAAAAAAGGAAAGATATTCTCGTATTATTATTATGATACGCTTTTTGATCAGTTGAAATATTAAGGGGGTATCTTCTGGTAATCCGGCTTAAAAGAATCAATTTTATTTTTTTGTTTTTACATTTTCTCTTCAAAGTGTATGCTTTCGAAAATGTCCATGTAAAAGGATTTGTTTGAAAAGTTATAGGTGTTTAAAGGAAACGGTGTACTGCTCGCAACGTAAGTATGAATATTTTTGTACAACGGGTAACAAAAATTTCAAAATGTGTTTTTCTAAAAAAATATTTTATTTTATATTATTTATTTTTGTATTATTATTATTTTATAATATTTTATTTTCAGTACTGCTCGATTGATTGCAAGTATGAATATTTTTGTACAACGGGTAACAAAAACTTCAAATGTGTTTTTCTAAAAAAATATTTTATTTTATATTATTATTTATTTTATATTATTATTTATTTTATATTATTATTTATTTTTGTATTATTATTATTTTATAATATTTTATTTTCTGTATTGCTCGATTGATTGTAAGTATGAATATTTTTCTACAACGGGTAACAGAAACTTCAAATGTGTTTTCCTCAAATCCATATTTTTTAAACTGGCTGACGGGATATCTTACATTTTAATTGACCGATTGACTTGAAACTTGGAAGAGATCTTCATCGGATGTAGCTTTGTCGCATGAATCACTAATTTCAAAATTTAATGTTTTTTTATATTTTTTTTTTTTTTTTTTTACCACCCAAAAGACGAAAAGCACAAGGAAAATCGATATTTAAACTTCAGAATGCTGCCATTTTTTTAATTTACGAAATTTCGCTGTTTCCGTGGTTCATTCGATAGCCATATTTATACTAATTAAGATGCATTTTGGTTTTTCAGTTTCAAATAACCAGATGGACCGGAATCACGTCAGCCATTCGAACCCGTTTTTAAAAACATGCTTTACCTACGGCTATATAATTCCCACAGCTTTCATTAATTTCGTTAAAAAAAAAATTGTAAATACTCTTCAAGTATGAATAAATCTGTATGCAAAAACTGTATACCAAAATGTATCATGATTTCTTTAGAAAAAAATCCCCAAAAAGTCGAATTTTACAAGCCGGATTACCAGAATACCTCCTTAAAATAATGAGAAAACCTTCGTATTTAATATGAATTTGCAATTAAGTTTCTCTTTCAAGGTTCTTCCAAGAAACTCAATTGATTCAACATCAAAAATACCGAGACGATCCCCGCGCGCAATTTTCACGCTACGAGTCGTGGCTCACTTTCATTTTATAATTTTGCTTAACTTCGCCCCAAGTTGAACGATCTGTTCACTTGTAATCTGTTACAAATTTACGAGAAGTTTACCTCGTCCATCTCGCCGCGCGTTGACGAAACTTGTTAGCGTTGTGACGACTCGTGACTTGCGATATTTTTCACTCATATCCGCTGAATTGCGCGAGAGGGTCCTCCCGGTCACGGTTCGTTCCTTTCTTTCTTTTCTTTTTTTTTTTTTTTAACTTGACACGGTGGGTGATCGGTCGACGCGTGAGAGCTACGCGCTTAGTGAAACGCGCCGGCAACAAAGCGCACGAAAGAGGAACGCGCGAGGCGTTTATTTCGCTCTCTCGCGGCCGAACACATGCTTCCCAGCTGGCTCCCCCCGAGAAGAGACGGAAAATATTTTTGGCCGGGCTCTCTCTTTTCGTAAGTGGAGTTTCGTTTTAACCGTGGACACTTTTTAACGCACGGCGCAGCGAAAATTAGACGTGCAAAAGAACGGTGAACGCCGCCGCGAAATTACGTTCCAGGCTGTTTCGTTTTGAACGATTGCGTCTCGTTCTTAATTGCCCAGGCGTTTGTGCACGTTTGTTGCACGAATGTCGGAACACGGATTCCACGCAATGACGAGGAAAAATTGGATTTTAGCGATTGTGTGGCTATTCATTGTTGTTAAGTAGTATCATTTCTTTTTTTGGGGGGGAGGAGGGGGGTTTAATACGTGTACAAGTAATAATATGCGTACTGATATGTGAAAAAAATAAAGAAAATGGAAAAAAATTCGATCATAATTGCTGCAAAAATTCAGCTCGACAAAAAGTTCCAATCTCCACGTTTCATCTATCGAGTTATCGTAATCTTGTCGCGAATCAATCTCGTCACAGTCGACTTTTATCTACCGAAAATGAAATAACTCTAAAGTCGTTTCGTTAATCTTTTTTGTTATATATGTGTGTATAATAATATTTCAGCAGTATTCTGCAAAGGAAATACGCGGAAAGCAAACGACATTCATCGAACCGGCGTATATTTCTAGCACGAAACTGGCTGCGTCTCTATTTTCGTCGCAAGAAGCTCGTAAGAGGCGGTGGAAGCACCGCGGAAATAAGCGACGCAGCCAGACATAAGGAGGATGATTAACGAGACGCGTATAAAAGCTGCGCGTCACGGCTCGGTTTCACCGGTTTAACGAGCCGATCCCCATCTACGTGGTTCCCGTCGTCTTTGCGTAGGAAACGAGCCGTGTACCCATCCACGTGGCCCCGATCGAGAAAAATTCGGCAAACCGCGCCAATTATTGAGTCAGAGGCAAAACCAATGCGGAGATATTTTTCTCGTGGCTGGGAATCGATTAACCGATTGTCACCAAGTTGTCTACGAATATTAATTTTTGCAGTTGATCTTACTCGAAATAATTAAGAAATACATAAGAATAACAATTATGATAGAATAAATAAGAATTGAGAAAGAATAATTAAGAAAAAGAAGGATCGGAAAGGAGAGAAAAATTCTTATTACGATCTCCGATCCTGCTGATTTTTAATCCTCTTGCGCTAGTAACCGGTTCGCGGACCATAACGAGTGACCAAAACCGTATATACAATAACTCGTCCTCTTTTTGAATTCATCGGTATATCACTGGATAGAAATTACTAACACAACAAGTTTATCATTCGTTTTGCCTGGGTTACATTTCAATGTACTTAAAATTGGGAGAATATTGCAATTTTGGAATAATTTTTGCGACCAAATGTTAACTTAACACATTGTGGACGGGAGACGCGAATTCGCGTCTTTCAGTTGTCAACTGTTGCAGACGGGAGACGACTCTCGTGTTTCGCTTTTTTGCGTTGTAGAGGACACGGCCCAGAGCAACGTCATGTATAATTTATATTATATAATATTTATATATTATAATGTTATATAATTTTTCAAGAAGTAGTTTCCTAACAATTTCACCACATTAAGAAATGTTACTAGAGGTATTTTCAGTTTAATAAAATACCTCTAAAATGAAAAATAATTAATAATTTTAATTACTAATAAAATAATACACCTGTTAAATGCCATACATTCTCTTGAACCCTTTCAATCATACATTAAATAATTCAAAAAGTACGAGAAAACACAGGCTATATGTTTGTCAGAGCACACCGTCCTCAATGTGTTAGTATAAATATAAAATAAATAATAGTTAAATTCTAAAATACATAATAAACAGACTCTTAGATATTACTATAAAAAATATATAGTAATATTTAAGAACATTTTGTCAATGTGAATTGAAGAAGCGCATATATCCATTGTACAAAGTTTCCCTGTTGCTCCGAAAATGTGCGGGCCCTGGGAACAGATTGGGCGCGCCGAGTACGGTGCGCAATGTGTTAAAAACTGATCCGTATCTAACTATAATATTCGTTGTCCCATTCGTCGAATAACTTTCAACTTTTAATTCCAACTGCATATTAAAACACGTTAAATTCTAATTCGTCGGCTAACCAATTATCTGCAAATATTAATTCCACCGTTAATCTTGTTCAAAATAATTAAGAAATACCGAGGAAGAAAATCCAGAAACTTCCTACGCAACTTGTGCAATCACCGAAATGTTTTTCAACGTGCGTATATTTACCGATCGACGGGATTCCCCGTGGCAATGCTACGAATTTCTTTAAACAAAGGCTCGCGGCGTGTACGGGCTACCAGTTTATCGGTACGCGCGCGTCTTCTCGGAACAGCAGCTTGCAAACGGAATCGAAAGCGGCGGCTGCAACTCTCTCGAGAGGGGGGAGGAGAGAAAGAGAGCCTTGTGTCGCCGAGTCATCGCGGCAAATGTTTATTCGGCCGTGTACACAGGACAAACTTATCCCATTTAATGACTTCGGCAAACACGCGACGTTTAAACGACACGACGCGGCGCGGGTCTTCGAGCCGTATGAAGAGTGTCGCGCGATTGCGAGGAGAGAAGCGAGCGCGAGCGAGTAGGTACGGTACGCGATATATGTACACGCGCGCGAATCGTATTTCTATCGGTCGGCTCGCGAATCTCGCACACCGAGGCAATACCGTACACAATCTCGTACGTGATTTCACGTGACGAAGTCGAAACAACTTACCTGTTTGTGCATCTCCACGTTTAGGCCGTACGACATCTCGTAATACTGCAACAGAGAAGATTAATTGCTGGCATGTAGTAGTGTGCGAACACTTGTTGCTAGACTTGCGGGTTTTTCTGCATTTCTCACACGACAAAGGCGCAAAATACAGAAAATGGAACGATATTATTAAACACTGGGTTGGTCAAAAAATAATTGCCTTAGAATGGAAATAGATAGACATACATACGTATCTTGAAAATGTACATTAACAATATTTTAAATCGAACTTGATAGTTGGTTAACTATTCGAGCTTATTTGCAATCAACAATTTTGGTGTACATATTTCTAAAAAAAAGAAAAAAGAAGAAAAAGGAAACGTTGTACAAGCTCGTACAAAATTATCCAACGCGCACGGTGATGTATTCTTGAAACTCTACGACGGAAAAGACAAGAACTTTGAAGTTGACTGAAAGATGGCAAAAGGTAATCGAACAAAATGTACAGTATACATAAAGTTTTTGTTCCTCGTGAAAAATTTACCTTTCATTTGCTTTCAGAAAAAAAAAGAGAGACGCAGTTACTTCTTGGCCAACCAAACAGAATGTTATATTTTGTATAAAACGAGTACGAAACAGAGTAGAGCAAAATTTCTATTGCAAAATTTAGTTGAAACGAGTTCCTGAATCCGAAAATGCATAAAAATCCGCAGTCTACTTGAAACTATCAACTACCATGGATTTTTCAGAAAAAATATAAGTCACGAGCCGTTGATACATAACGACACACATCAAGGGCATAAGGAATTACGTGTTTCTTTGCGAACCAAACGATTGATTACACTTTCTAATGGCTAATTCTCAACGATGACTTGGAACGTTCGAGCCGGAAGGCGAAAATGAGTTTCTCAAGATTTATATTTCCGCGAATCCGATAAATTAACGTGAACGAAGCGTCACGCGTGAAACGCGGCCCGTTATTTGAGAAATATGCCCCTCTCCGTTGTGCATAATATCACGCCTAACGTCGTTATACAGTCGTTTCATCATTTTGACGCTCTCAGTGGAAATAACAGGCCAGCCAATAAGTTGATGTCTGGTACCGGTGCGCTTTCCCGACGATAAGGACAAATTTCCAATACCGGCGAGCGACGACATTTCACACTCGACAACACTTTATAGTATACTTCGCTCGCGAAGCCATCGCCATCGAAACAGATTAAAACATCCGGTTACGAAACTACGATCGTTCGAGACTAAGAATTTCAAACAACAGCGAAAAGCTTTAAACGTTTTAGAAAAATCTAAAAGATCTATAACGTTGCTCTTTCGCGTATCAGCGATCTCTCCTCTGACGGTGCAATTGACCTTTGCAAACAATCGTAACCAAAAGTTCAACGAGACAATAACGAGACACGACTGAAAGGAGTTGCAAAAGCCTGTCTTCGAGGGATAACCTCGCTCGTTCACGGTAATTCCGCGGCTGTTATTACTGCGGGAAACTCGCGCGAGTCGAACCGGAAACGCGGGATGCTAATAACATGGCTGGTTGCGACACCACGAGGAGGGAAATTCTCTTCTAGAATTCCGTAGAACGCGTAGTGTCTTTCATCGGCTATCAAGGGCCGAACGGGGTCGTTAGCGTGGCAGCGATGAGGCGGTCATAATTGCGGTAAACGAGCATTTTACCAAAGAGACCGTTCTGTTGCGTCGTTACTTAACAGTCGACTCCTCGAGGCTCGACTGGCGATCATTTAGCATCGCCGTCGGTACATGTATGTACCTCCACGTGCAAACGCACCGCGTTTGCCGCGGCGTCTCCTCTTTCTGCTGCCGGCAATTTGACATCATTTGCCAGATTTGTCCGTGTCTTGCTTCGTTATATGCGAAGTTACGTTTTGTTACTTTTTCTTCTTCTCCGTTTCTTCCTTTATCTTTCGCTTCCGTTTCTTCCTTTTTCTTTCCTTCCCCTCACCCCCCTTTTATTTTTCTTTTTACACCTTGGCCTTCTTACGAAGCGAGGCAAGAGGGTACACACGGAGCTACCACCTGCTCGACGTCGCCGCCTCCTTGCACATTCGCGTCATTAACATCCCCGGTTAACCATTAATCTCGAGGAACGAGCGAGCAGTGGCGCGCGAGAGCCTCCGCTGTATATCTGCACCCCCCCTCCATCGCCGCCCTCACAGCACGCGGCTCTGCACTTTCCGCGGTAACGCGTTATTAATTATCGTTAATCGCGATAAACTTAATCGAGTCTAGTCGAATACACTCGAGAGAGAGAGAGAGAGAGAGATGAGCATCGTTGTGTGTGTGCGTGTATATACGATTTTGCGCGAGGGAGCGAATTGGAGTGTGAGCAGCAGAGAGAGAAATTATCACCACCGAAGAGCATGGTGAGTAAGACAGAAATAGATAGAGGATGAAAGACAAAGAGACGACAAACATAGACGAGACAGAGAGAGAGAGAGAGAGAGAGAGAGAGAGAGAGAGAGAGAGAGAGAGAGAAAGGGGGGTGAGGGAGAAACGGA